>NC_045974.1:27007187-27307187 GCF_010909765.2 Amblyraja radiata | reverse complement strand
GTAAGATGGCCAAAAATCACAGCTGTAAGTGGTAGCGTTTTATCTAAAATCAATACAGTGCAAATAGGAAGTTGTCAAGTTTAGACTTTCAATCATTTGCCATTTCAAACGGACCACCACCAACCATTTGCTGTGCTTCATTTCAAACCATCCACCACCAACCATTTGCTGTGCTTTATTTCAAACCAACCACCACCAACCATTTGCTGTGCTTTATTTCAAACCAACCACATTTTCATTTTCAACCCACATTAAGGGCACTCAATGTCAGTAAAACCACACTTAGTTTAGTAGACATGTGTTCAGTGTTATTCACAGCTCAGACTGAGAGACGTGACCCTCTCGCTTCCCCCATCTTGCAGAGACTGACTGAGGTACTCAACACTTCCCGGTTTTATAGTCCCTCTGGAAGGGGCGTAGCCTTCAGGAGAGAGAATCAACATTTTTTAAACACTAATAACTCTTATTTTTCATCAATGGGAAAAATTCTCTTGTCCTGTGCAGCGGAGGGGGACTCTTGAGTAGGATGGCCAAAAATCACAGCTGCACGTGGCAGCGTTTTTCCAAAATCAATATACAGAACAGGAAGTGGTCAAGATCAGACTTTGAGTAATATAGACAACAAAACCGTCCAACTAATTCCTACAATATATTTTCCAATGCACTTTGTGCTCAGGGTTCCAACCAAGACCATTTTTGAAACTTTGCTATTTTTTTCAGTGCTCTCCAATCACAAAAAATGACCAGTTACCATCAATAGCGCTCATCGCCTTAAAAACTGCAGCCGATTTTTCTGATCTAACCTCTTCTGCTTCAGTTTAAGTTGGTCCAGTGTACACGCCTTGTTCATTCACATTCCTGATATCATTTGACAACGTTATGTTCGTTCTGAAGGTTTTAATTTATTTTAGATTCTAGCATTCAATAATAGACCAAAAATTAATAATTAATAATAATTATATATAAATTTATCACAATGACTGTTCCATTCCCTTACTTAGACTATATTTGTTGCGACTATTACTATATATCGGTTACAATTTCATATAATATGTAATTAGATTGCCCATAAAGCTTCATGGTGATGGAATACACAGATGTACTCAAATGTCCGTGGGATTAAGTATTTAGAATCAGAGGAATTACTGGGGTTAAGGATAACAAATAAACCACTTGAATTTATAGAGCACCTAATCATATGTTTAAAACTTTCAATGTACAAAACTCTGTGAATCTGTTAGCATGTGGTTTCCATTCATCGTGCAATCAGTTTACTGATTACTTCTCATGTGATAAAGGTTCTAGATTAATCACCATTCAAAAAGGTACAGAACTGGGCAGGATATTAAAAACATGCAACTCAAAACACCTCTACAATATTGACTAAACGTAGGGATCATTATAAACTTTGACTCCAGTGCTGCAATGAAATAACTGACCTGGGTTCCAACATCTGATGAATAGCCAACAATCTAATGTCAATTAGATGACCATGCTCAACTGAGTGCTCATGTGGGCTACCCGTTTGCCAATAGTCATCTTAAGCATGAATGCATGTGAACAGTCAATACGACTGAGCAAAGGCCGTAAAGAGCTCATTTCAAAATTCTAAGAAAATGGAAACTTGAAGACAGATTGCTATTTGATTGCTGCTATCAAGAAATGCTTCTGTGCTACAAAACGTTTTCTAACTGTGGACACTTCTATTTGAGTAATGTTATACAGATTTTAAATCAATACCATAACATGGGGTAGGATCACCTAATTCAGCAGAAAATTAAGTACACTGGGAGGAGAATTCACAAAGCTCTAACTACTTTTGAGACACCAATATTGAGTGACTCATAAATCAGCCCTGTATGTGAAAAGTTCTCAGTCTGGATTGCATAAAAAAGCAGCTGCAGACAACTCCTTGCCATCTGTTTTCCTGAGTTCCAAAATAATAAAATCAAGTGTTTTTCTTTTGGATCCAATTCATGTTTTGATTTTCTTTAGGAAAATTCAAGTTGGTAGAATGTAATTTGCAAAAAATGGTTTAATATTGGGCCACAGTTACTTATCAGTGGAGAATTAGATCTGATAAAGCAAATCAATCAACTGAGTAAAGGCTATTAAATAAACAAAGATTCCATCAGCCTGAGAATGCCTAAATCCCCCTCACCATTACCATTTTCTAAACAGTGTATAGATTATTACTGATAACAGATTATTAAATGTCACAAATTAAACTGGGAACCATAAAGGGATTTCTCACATTTCGAATCTAAACCCTTGATTAGTCTCAATCAGTTCCTTATAACCAAAAGATCTCCCTTGTAACTATCTGCGAAGCAAGATTTCTAGTATCTGTCAACTGCAGTGTAAATTTAAAAGTAAAAAGGAATTTATTCTTGCCATTTCTTTTTTGCCTTATTTCATAGATATTTCTATCACAATCCTGCATGTAGGCTCTTGGAAAGCTTTTTTAAAGTCGGATAATGTGGCAGATGGTGTTACACAGTCACTTTATATGTTGCATTTCACATTTGTTTCTTAACATCTATTCTCACCTCCATTTAACAACAGCTTTTAAACACATTCAATGGAATGTGGATGAAGAATATATAAACCACTAGAAAGCAAAAGGAACGGTGGCATTGCTATTTTTCTGCTTCTCGTTTCATTTACATAGCCATTGAATTTTAACCGACTTGGATGGCAGATAAGGCCAAAACAAAAAAAGTGTACAACAGGCAACAGTTCAAACAATCACAACCACCTTAGTCAGTAAACCCTAATGGGCCTGTCCCACTTAGGCGACTGCAGGAGACTATGCAGTCACCACATGTTTGCGGGAGGTTGCTGGGGAGTCGCCTTCATGGTCATGAGGAGTTCCTGCATACTGGGAACTAGTCGCTGGACTCATGGTCGCCGCAAATTTTTTAACATGTTGAAAAATTAGCGACGACTAGAATGAAGCCGCCATGGAGAGTAGCGAGAATTCTCGTGCCGTAGGTGGGTCGCAAGGAGGTCCTAATGGGTTCTCGTAGGTTGTAGCCGGTCCTGACAGGTGAATTTCATTGGCTCATTGGGGGGGGAAAAAACGTAAGCAGTAGTTTTCAGAACCACGGATAACCGACCGGTAATGTTGAATGTCCGCCGAATTTCACAGCAGTGTATATTTGGCTTCTCAAAGGTTGTCTGGCTTCTTAAAAGTTGTCACCACTCCTTCTCCATCCCCCTCTTTTAAAAGACTTACCGTACACTGTGCTTTAGCTGTCTTAATTTACAGCGGCAACCTTCCTGTTCACTGCGGTGTGTCTGTATCACCTTGGCTTTGTACCATGTGAATTTCAGACAGCGCTCCCCCACCCCCCTCCTTTGCGATGCGTGTGCGCGTGTGTTCCACTCTGACAGTTGCCGGCAGACGCCTGAAAAATCGCCTAAGTGGGACAGGCCCATTAGTATAACCCTTAGTATGCATAAAGAATCCTTACTAAAAGATCTGCTAATCATACTTTTACTAATTTACCAGTTAAGTTAGCATTAACATATAACAACTTTTAATTTGGTTTGCTAAATTATAGTTATGCTTTCCACTGTAAAGTACTTCTCTAATGAGAAATTATTTACTTTTGTATTTACACTGCAATCGACAAGTGCTGAAGTATTTATGTTTGACCACAGCTTCAAAGAACAAATAAACAAGTGGGATGGTAATCCAATGAGTGAATTCAATTCATAAATAATTACTCAAACACAAGTGTCAGTCCTAAAATAACTAAGGCTCCAAACATTTTCCCTAAATCAGCTAAGATTCTCTCTTGCCCCCTATGTTATCCCAAAGTATCTAGTTGCCCCAATTGGGTGATACCAATATACAAAACTGAATAATGGGTTTCTGAGGGCTATTCAACAAGGAACCCTTTTCCCTAACCAGATAGACACACAATGCTGGGGTAACTCAGCAGGACAGGCATCGTCTCTGGATAGAAGGAATCGGTGAAGTTTTAGGTCAAGAGCCTATTGAATGTCTGAAGAAGGGTCTAGACCTGAAACATCACCCATTCCTTCTATCGAGAGATGCTGCCTATCTTGCAGTGTTACTCCAGCATTTTGTGTCCATCATTAGTGTAAGATAGCATCTGCAGTTCCCTCCTCCCAAAGAGAATCTGTCTGCACTGCATCATGAGTTTACAGTTTTCAAAAGTACATAATAAATGCAATCAGAAATTAAAATATATGCATCTCTTCCTTAGAATAACTATGCTGGGGCTCTTGCAGATCAACTACTGAGATCATATTACCAACTAACTTGGACCTTAAATTCATGCAACTATTCAAGCAAAACCCCCAGCAGCATTCATCATTCACTGTCAATTCACTGTCACTGTCAGCTCTCCCAGCCCCCCCCCCCCCCCAAAAAAGAATCCAAAACCACTTGTCGGCCAGGTATCACCCGATACAATTACTTGTACAGGTGCACAACCTTTTATCCGAAAGCCTTGGGACCAGATATTTTTCGTAATTCAGAATTTGTCGGGCTTCGGAATGGAAATTTTTTAGCGTAGATTTTAATGGCTGGCTCAGTGGTAGAGTGCTCGGCTCATATCCGCAAGGTCGCGAGTTTGCGTCTTGATCCTGGCAGTTACTCGATCGCGAGTTTGAGTCTTCAATGTCGTTTTTTCTTGCAGAATAAATGTTTGTATGAAATGCCGTGTAGGAGAAGTGTACTGACTGTGTGGGCAGAACTTTGGAAGTGATTGCCCACCAGTCTAAAAAGCCGCTGTGTCTCCCTGTCCCTGGGATAGCAGGGGGCGATCAAACAGCACAATACCCCCTTCCCCCTCCAACTCCAGAGGAATCCGCTCCCCGATGGGCCGCTACCAAAGATCATAGAGGAGCTCCTCTATGATCTTTGGCCGCTACAGCGACAAGTGGCAGTTTGCCCACAGCCCGAGCTGCGCCCCCTCATCCGCCACCCCAGGAACAAGACGTACCTTGCACACCATCAGCTTCTGCCCCTACGTGTTCCTCTGGAGTTGGAGCGGGGCTGGGCTGGGCTGCTGTTGGCTGTAGGTCTCTGGGATCTCCGTGCTTGCGGTGGGCCTGGTGGTCGGTGTCCAATTGGTCCTGACGTCTCCGGTGACTGGCACGGTCCTGCTGCAATCGCTGACGTGAAGACAGTGCAAAGCCCCCGCGCCGGTGCAATGGGCGGGGAGCTGGAGAGGGGAGGGGTCACACACATGGCCGGGAAGCAGAGGGGCGTAGGTGGGGTGAAACTGAAGGGAGCGACAATCTGCACTGTGTATCGTGAGTCTACGGTGGGAACTTTTTAACTCAGCGGGCAGGCAGCAGCATATTGTCAATTATTAACCCTCCCGCGCAATATACCCTCATCTTCTCTTTTATGAATGGGGATTTAGTTCCCCTTTCTTCGAGGACCGACCGGAGGTTCCGCTGTCACCTCTGCGGGCCGCCCTCGGTGAACGTTTTCAAGGACCTTTCTTCAAGGACCGAAAAAATGGCCGCTATTCGGAGGTTTTCGTTATTTGGATCTTCGGATAAAAGGTTGTGCACCTGTACAACTATTGATTGTAGTGCAGGTTCGGTTTCAAATTGAAGCAATAATAAAAGTACAGCAAAGGCAAATAACAGAAACCGCAAGAATCCAACACTTCCCCATACGAAACCTCTATCCTTAATCCTTCTGATTTATTAGTTAAATGTTGCATTGTTCCTCAATCAACAATCTCTGCCATGGATACAACTTGCCTGGAATGTCTCCAGCCACTTCCTTCCTTACACTGTGGAGAAACAACCTGTTCAGCATCTTATGCTGAATATTGGAAAAGATCAACCTTTTGTGTAACTACTGGCTGGCAGAGGAAATAAAATCATACTACTAAAGTGCCAATAAGGTGTGTACCAACTCGGAGAGTTGCCCAAGGTTATTTTGCTTATGAGGAACAGAAAATACAACAAATAAACAGGCCCTTCAGCCCACAATGTCCATAACAAAAATGATACCAAGTTAAACAAATTTCCTCTATCATGTTCCTCCACTCACTTTGCCTACAAAAGGCCTGTTCTATCTGTCTCTACCACCATTCCTGGCAATGTGTTCCAGGCACCCATCGCTCTGTAAAAAGACTTGTCTTCTTTAAACTTTGCTCCCTCACCTTAAAGCTAAGTCCTCATGTTCTTGAGATCGATTCTGCTTATTGGATGGAATAGCACTGATAAAGTCATTAAAATAATTAGATTATAGTAACTATAAGGTTAAAAGGGTGAACAGTAGCACAGTTTCAAACATTCCTTCTAGAGCTGTGTGACTTTGTCTTGACATGCAATCCTTTGCTTTTTGACCATGCATTTGTCATTTGTTGACTATCATAATGTAGATGATGTCACCTCTAAACCACCAGTGAAAGCAACTATTAAAAGTGCAAACTGGTATGGTAAAATATCCTATCCATAGGTGAGAACTACATCACTTGGAGCAAAACATCCACATTTAAATCACTTTCACTTATATTTAAAGTTAAAAGTTGAACAGTCTTGACCTGAAACAGCACCCATTCCTTCTCTAGAGATGCTGCCTGGCCCACTGAGTTACTCCAGCACTTTGTGTTTATCTAAAGTTTAACTTATTTTGGTTAGTTGGAATTAATTCATGGTACCATTTTGCCAAACACTAGTGCTTGGTCTGCCAAGGCCTGCTGGATCTCCCATTTGCTAATCATTTTAACTCCCCTATACCATACTGACCTTTCTGTTCTGGGCCACCTCCATTGCCAGAGTGTGGCCACATGCAAACTGGTGAAACAGTACCTCATTCAGCTTGGGTAGCTTGCAACCTAATGATATGAACATTGAATTCTCCAATTTTGGGTAATTAACATACAACACCCCCCTCCCTGTGCCTCACTTGGAATCACACCTATTTCACTCCTTCCCCCATCTCCTGCTACATATTCCTTCTTCCGGTTTCACATCTCGCATCACTTCTAACCTTATGTCATACTTTTTCTCTTTTCATCTCTGGCCTTTGTCAAACCATCTGCTAATCAAAACACCCCCTCACCTATAATTTGCAAACTGCCTTTTGTGAACCTATCCACCATTTGTAAACTCGTCAGCCAAAATGTTGCCTGTCCACGTTCTCCAGATGCTGCCCGACCCACTGGGTTACTCCAGCGGTGTTCTTTCTTTGTAAACTAGCATCTGCAGTTCCTTGGGTCTACATTCACAGCACCTATTTTGTTTTAATCACATTCATTAAAATACCACAAGATATTCCACAAAGAATGAAGGCATCTTGAAAATCAGAAACTACAACGATTATAGAACATCTCAAATGTACAAGGCTTGTATTGTATTGTTTGAAAATAGTTAAGCCAAAGAAGCCCCGTAGAGATGTTAGAGTTGGTTCAACTCCCAATCTTCATGCAGGCAAATAAAAGAAAATGCAATTAAAATTGTTTTGTGGAAGATATCAAACAGGCTTCAGTGGTTAACAATACTAACCCATGGGTAGTAATACGAAGCAATGTGGGCAGGCTAATTAAAGGAAAATTTAAAAATCAAGAGTAAAATCATGACACAAGTCAAAGAACAAGAATGTGAATTTCTAGAAACCAAACAGGAAAGACAGCCATGGCTTTAGTGAATTGTTTAAAACTGTCAGAACACAGATAACGTTGCGATGTATTATGAATGTGACAGTCGGTGTGCAAAAGATGATAATAAAGTCAGGGCGATCCACATCAGGATGTCACTCGCTGGAAATAATTGTGGATGTAAGGAATATTTTGAAGATGTACTGATATCAGAGATATGACAGTGGCAGAAAAGAATTAACACTGATGGGTGACAAAGTGAGGAACTTTTTTTTGTTTGGAATCATTAAAATAATATTTTCAAATAAGTATTTAATTTTACTTTGTAAGATCTTGTGGTATGTAAGTTGCTTCTCTATAAAAAAAATTGCAATGACCATACTTCAAAATAAATTGGTCATTATGCCCTTTAGGGCTTTGGAATGCCCTTAAGTACAAAATACAAGTTTATTTTGGTTGTTAATACAAAAGGAATTAAAATGTTCACCTTCATTTCTAGAATCACAACAAATAAGGGTCGATTTTGGAACTGCTGACTGAATTGCCTAAAACTTTTCCAAATTAAATTACTACTTGTATACAGTGTTAGTACACCTGGACAATGAGAGGTTTATATTAAACTGATCCCCAATCCCAAAGCAACACACTATTTTTCACAGGAAGTGTTTGATTAACAGTGAGACATTAGAAATGATACTGAATGTTTTCTTTTGAGCCACTCGCAAATTCTCTGAAGGGTGATCACAATTATGTGCCCCCAACTGAGCTACTAGTACTTGTTTACACAACTGGAAACTATCCACAGCTACTCTTCCTATAGACATTTCTCTACTAATAGAACATGTGGGTGCAAATCAACATCGTTGAAGTGTGAAATATTAACAAAAACCATTACATACTAAAAGTTGTTCCAGCAGCTGCATTTTGTGCACAGAAAATGTACTATGGAACATTAAAGCAACAAAACCATTTTTTTATTTACAGCATCTAATAAAAATGGAATCCCAACCACAAATTTGAGTTCCATTAATTCTACCAAATCTAATATATTTTAAAATCAGATTTCAAGACGTTTTAAGACAAGTTAATAAAAAATTGGGCAATATAAAGTTGTGTTTTTTTAATTTCAGGTAATTTCCCTTTTAAATGTGTTGCATCGAAACACTAAATTATCTAAAATTATACTTCTATTGTAGTTCTGTGGAAAAACACAAAATAACAAAATTTATCCCATCTCAGATTCAACATGCTAAAACCAAACACTAAATAACCAAAAGTTGATTTTGTTTTAATTCAGAAAGGAAACATTCTCTAAAAATCAAATCAAACAACTTTTGAAAATCCATGTAATTTACTTATATCTAATTCTTCGATAGCATGCCGTTTGTGAGTAGCGAAGTTTCAAAGTCCATTTAAGAAAGAGCTATTCATGTTTCGTGAGCAAGGCAGCATTACTGCAGGATGAGCTAATTTGAAGGGAATTAGCCACAACTAATTGCAAGTCTTCCTGCTTTGTTCAACATTTGGATCCCTCTCTGCACATGGTCAAATGATGGAGCGCTGCAAAAGTTAGTACTAATCTATTGATTTATTTTATAGTTTCCAGTAATATTAATTATTTCAACTCATAAATATCCATTTTTTTTTCTCTCTCTTTGAATGGCTTCCCTACACTTTCCACAAAGGACCTTTGCCCTTTCGGTCGCAAATCCAGACGTACTAAGCACTCTTCCACTTCAGTCAAGTAGCCACAAAACGACATAATAAACGGTTCCACAGGAGGAAGCATCTCACACCATCTATTTCTCTTCTTGCCTTAAACGTTACATTTTAATAAAACATGAATTGTGATAAAATCTAAATTGCCACAAATAGCAACCAAATCGGAGGTATCGTTTAATCGTTAAACGGAAGCATTACTTGATCATTTACATCTCGAATGCAAAATGTTACAACTGTAATTTATTTAACTATGACTTCGAGCGTCGTAACTGGATCTCCAAGTGCATTAGGAGGAATACTCTTTGGTTGTCCAAGTACAATATGTGTTGCAATGTCCAATACAAATTGCACTTGGGCATCCAAAGGCACCAGGATCATTACCCGAAACATACATTTTGCCAGAGCACTCGAATCTCAACCACATCTCAACTCTACGGGGAAGTTTTATTTTTAAGAAAACCGTAATCGATTTAACCAAGAATTGTAAACCACATTTTTGCGGGGTGCAGATGTACATCTTCGAAGGAGAAATCCACCTTTTGTGGTCACGTTTTCAGGCAAATAGGCAGCAAATCATGGGAACTTGGCAATGCAACAAAAGTCCCGTTTGCCAAAACACGAATGAATGCGTTTTCTCTCCAAAACTCAGATTTTTTTTCTTATTGGGTGGGGAGGGGAGAGAGAGAAATGTTTCGGGGAAGGATGGAATGGAGTGGAAAAGAATGGGGAAAGTTTGCATGGGTGCATACTCACAGGCGGACGATGCGGCCGGGCAGCGGGTGAGGCAGGCGGCTGAGCTTGCAGCGGCTGCAGTCCAGCAGCTCAGCCCGGCACGAGCAGCAGGGCGGGCAGGCGCGAGGCGGCTCCAGGGCAACGGCGGCCGGGACCGGCGCGCAGAGCAGCGCGAGCGCCGCGCCGAGCAGCAGCAACAGGGTCGAGCTCAACGGCCACCTCCGCATCCAAGGCATCCTTCGCTTCTCTCTTATTGCTTTCCTCAACCCCCCCCAACCACCTTCGTTTTCTTTATGAGAGTTTTTCTCTCTCTCTCTCCTCCACCCCCTAAAACACGGATTCCCCACCGTTCAAACTACGGATTCTCGTCACCAAATATCTTGTTCGCAAGAAAAATGAAAGACTATCGGTGAAACACGATTGGGGGGAAAGTTGGTAAGTCCTGAACTCTTGATAAATCCCAGTCAGCTATCGATTTGTCGCAGTTACGGACACGACCATGTACGACGCCTTCCAGTGAGAACAAACCCTCCTCTCGGCTCCAGCCTCCTCCCACTCCACGGCTCTGCTCCCCCCTCACTCACTCCATCATTGGGCCCCGCTGATTCCCACGTGACCGTCCCGCCAGGTGCATGCTGGTATTAGTAGTTGCAGTGTCGGGCGGGCTTGCCCGTGGTGTGTGCCGACAGGACTACAGTTCCCGGGTCGCATTGCGCGTCCATGTATGTATGCAAAGGGTAGCTGTTATGAAGGGTGCCAATACCCGGGTGAGGGTTGTGCGTGCAATTTATGATTACCTCTCCCTTAACGTTGAAATTATGAAGGGTCCACAGTGCGCGCCCATACATGTATATAAGATTAGGTGTCGTGAAGGGTGCAATACCTGCGTGAGGGTTGGAAGTGCAGTTTGTGGTTACCCCACCCCTAACGTTGAAGTTATATCGGGTACAATACCCGAGTGTTAGAAGTGCACTTTTTGGTTACCACCCCCTAAAGTTAGTAAATGGTAATAAAATGTCGAAAGAGGGGTGCCGACCTGAAACGTCACCTATCCGTATTCTCCATAGATGCTGCCTGACCCACTGAGTTACTCCAGCACTTAGTAATTTGTCTTAATCCTCCGTGGTGTTCATTCACAAAACATACTCGGTTTACTGGTGCCTTGCATCTTTACGCGTTTCTTTGCACGTTTGTTAGCTCTGGATTGTTCAATGTTACAATTTATTTTCCTCGTCCTCTTTGATGCTGAGATGCTGCAACTAGTTGTGGAACTGTTACCCATTAAGAGTTAGCACCTTCAGGTGGAGCAGAGGAAATTAGAAATTAAAAGCCAATCATCACAAATGATTCATGTTTGAGTTACAATTTGCACCTTCTTGCAAGGATGCGAGAAATGAAACAAACATTTACTCTCTTATAAGATTGCATAATATGTAGAAACAAGAAGTGCAAGGTAAAGCAAATATATGTCTGTTTTACTTTTCGCATATATTCTCGTAAGTAAACAACTTTGTATTTGCTTTTTCTCTTAACCAGACACGTTTTATTCAGAAACCTCAATAATTGTTCAAAGTTCGCATTTCATGTCTGTTTTGCAATGCGGTTTATGTGGATTTGCGATCTGTTATGCTTTACTAACAATTAATTCATGAATAATTAATAAGGTGTCCTTGCTACAGTACAAACGCACTACGAAAAAAATCGGCACATTTCTTTCTCAGACATTACGTTTCTAATTGTTTTGAACATTGTATCCCTGCCTCTCGCCTCCCACCTTGTCTCAGTTGGTAATGGAAACATGCCGTTGAGAAAACATTGAACAAAATGTCCAACTGTGTTCATGGTCTGCTGAGTTTACTCGGCGGGGTTCTACATTTAACTTTGGAGTTCCTGGGTTAGAGTAATGAAAATCCTTCGCCTCCTGGGTGACTTACCTACTAGGGAGTGCTAATAACAGCTGAAGATGAGATCGGCCTGAAGATGATTTCCATTCACCCTGCCGCCACCAACTCGCACACCACAACACCGGACGCTCCATCACCCCCAAGTTAAAATATATTTCTCTTATCTAAGTGGTTTCGAGAGGTCACGCATGCCTTACTTTCAACCCCGTTCCGAGACCAGTGTGGGATGCACGGATTCTGTAGTAGGTAGATCAGGAAATATTTAATGGAGTTATAAGAAAACAAACTGATGGAGGACGAAACAAAGTGCTAGAGTAGCTCCGCGGGTCATGCAGCATCTCAGGAGAACATGGATAAGTGAAAGGTACACAAAAATGCAGGAGAAACTCAGCGGGTGCAGCAGCATCTATGGAGCGAAGGAAATAGGCAACGTTTCGGGCCGAAACCCTTCTTCAGACCCTTATTTCCTTCGCTCCATAGATGCTGCTGCACCCGCTAAGTTTCTCCAGCATTTTTGTGTACCTTCGATTTTCCAGCATCTGCAGTTCCTTCTTAAACACAATGGATAAGTGAAATTTCGATGGGAACGCCTCTTCCTACTGATTTTAGGAGGGGAGGGGGGGGGGGGGGAGAGAGAGAGAGAGAGAGAGAGATAGCCGGAAGAGAGAGAGAGGGGCGGGCAGGATGAAGCCTGACAGGGAATAGGTTGATACAGATGCAGAGGGTTTTTGATAGCTAGGTGGTTGGACAGAGGTCAGATATGAAAAGACAGGTGTGAGACAAAAGGATTAAAGAGTTGCGAATTGCGAAGCTGAAGGAAGAGAGAGGGGGAGAGGAGGAAGAGAGAGGGGGAGGGGAGGAAGAAATAGGGGGAGGGGAGGAAGAAATAGGTGCGAGTCCAGGTGGAGCACAGGGGGGAGGAGGAGAGGGTACATGGGGAAGAGGGGGAGGTTTTTGTAGTTGCCTAAAATTTAAAGATGGAAATAAATGGAGGAACTCAGTGGGTCAGGCAGCATCTGTGATGGACAGACGAGATCAGGTCAGAACCCTTTTCATGTCCGTCTGAAGAAGGGTCCTGTCCTGAAACGCTGCTTGTCCATTTGCTCCCCAGATGCTACCTGACCTGCTGTATTCCTCCAGCATGTTGCTCTTTATTCAATAATCCAACATTGCATCTGCATTCTCTTGTGTTTCTATTTTAATGGAATGGTGGTGAGGTGATCTTCCCATTGTATTCTCTTTACCTCTATGAGTTGTCAACAAAAGGACAACATTTTCAGTTCCCAAATACTCATCCATTTTGTGTGATCACACACTGAGTTGGCTTTCCATGAGTCAGCGAGTACCTGAATATACGAATTAGGTGCAGGAGTTGATCATTTAATGCCTCGAGACTACCTCCTCCACCGTTAAACAGAATCACGGCTCACCCTCTCCAGGGTCAATATAGGACCATTCCCACTCTTCTGCCCAGCCTCAATGGACCTCAACCATTCATAATCAACCATTCAAAGTTAATAATGTGGATTAATGGACAAAGTGTAGTCAAGCCAAGTTTGCTGATGTTACAAAGAGCGGTGACTTAGCAAGTTAAAAGGAATGTACAAAGATTTTACAAAGGAACCATTGAATCGACAAGAAGTTGGAGATGGAGTATAATATGAGAAAATGTGAGTTTGTCAAATTTGGAATGAAGAAAGAAAAAGTAAATTATATAAATACATTGAAACTTCAAAATGTTGCCGGTCAAAGGGATCTGTGGGTACATGAGATAGAAGTTCGCAGACAGACAGAGTAAGTAATTGGGAATGCTAATGCAATGTTGGCCTTCATTGCAAGGGATATAGGGCATAGAAATAACAAGGTTTTGCAATTATTTCACAGGAAGCTGGTGAAGATACACCAGCTATTACGTATGAATGGAGTATTGTGTATACATTTGTCCTCCCTATTTCATGAAGAATATACTTGCTTTGGAGGCAGCAGAGAGAAGATTCACAAGATTGATTCCTGCTATGAAAGAGTTGATGAATGAAGAAATATTAAGCTGATTGAACTGAAAATCATCACAATATAGAAAAAAATGAAGATGATTTTATGAAAGCAAATAAAGTTTGGAATGAGATTGCTAGCATTGGAGAGTATGTATTAAGAACTGGAAGAGTTCAGACAGATGTTTCTTCTCAGAGAGAATATTCAAGGCAGAATTGACAGACTTTTAAACTACAAGGAAGTCAAGTGATATAGGGAGAATAGAAAATTATGTTGAGGCCAAAATTTGATCAGTCATGATCTTCTGTATGGCAGGGCAACCTCGAGAGGTTAATTAGCCAACTGCTGCTCCTGTTACTTATGGTAAGCAGATGTCACAGGTTCAAGTAGTTGACCGAACCAGAGGGGAAATGAGGAGAAATTGTCTTTCAATAAAAGCCCAATTATTCAGCCAGAATTGGCTAGTGCCAATTAATCGGGTTAGCCCAATGTCAACCCAGGAACTTGGCATTGCCCAGATGTTGACCTGGGCACTCCCTCTGACTGTCCCTCCTTTGCCTGAGGTAATCCCTTTGAAATGGCAGTCGTTGGGGTGTGCTGGTTTGTGCAGACACAGATGATGAAGCCAATAGTGCAATTTAAAATATTCTGTCAAATAGCATAATGGAGGCAGACATTTATAAAGTTTTTAAAAAGTACATGAATGCAATAGATGATTGAGAGGAATGAGTCCAATTGAATTCATTTGTAAAAATGTGAAAACATGGAGGATGTCAAATGGTTTCTTTTTGTGATTTACATGAATTCACTGAAAAACTGAGTAGAAGCTTACAATGCAGATTTGGAATCATGTTCTGGCTTGCAGTAACCTGTGCTACAAAAAATGCCTTTTTTTCACAGTAATATTGTTGCAGTATCACCATATTAAGCAGCAGTTTCTTCACAGCTGAACAAACTCGAAAACATTAGTCTATATTGAGGAAAAAGTGTGTGGACTAGCGATGGTCAAAGCCAAAAAAACATCCCAAATCTGTACATTGTCCAGAATTGGATTCCAAATGATTGAAATTTCCAGCTTCATTCTATTATAATTTCAGACCTAGAATTCAGTCAGCACTATTTTGGCTCAGGTGTAGAATTCTCACGTTGTAGATTGTTGGTTTAATTTACCCTCCAGAGGCTTAAAGATAAAGTCTTGATGAATATTTCACGACAGTATTGAGCAAACGCTACACTGTTAAGATGCCTTAGTTTAGTTCAGATATACAGTGTGGAAACAGGCCATTCGGCCCACCAAGTCTGTGCTGACCATCGATCACCCGTACACTAGGTACAATTCATAGAAGCCAATTAACCTACAAATCTCTGCAACTTTGGAATGTGACTGAAACCAGAGAACCAGGATAAAGCTCACTTGGTCACAGGGAGAACATACAAACTCTATACAGACAGCAAGATTGAACCTGGGTCTCTGGCGGCAGCAACTCTACCACTGCGCCAATGTGCCACCACTGTGCCTATTTACTACACTGAAGCTGTATCAGCATTATTAAGGTAACATAATAATCCAAATGAAAAATAATTACTATTCTGCCAACTGTTATCTGTGGCTAAAATTTGATATCAATTAAAAATTATACCTATTATCTTTTGCTGCTCATGGGACGTTGCAGTGTGTAAATTGGCTGATGCATTTCAAGAGATCTCAAAGGTACTCAATTGGTTGTAAAGCAATTTGGATGTCCTAGGTACATGTAAGATACAATTTAATGCAAGCCTTTTGTGTTGGTTTGTACATCTGTGGTATATCTATGGTGTGTGGGAGTGGTCCACCCAAAGTGCCTTGGTGATCACTCCCTACTGGTGGTGCAATTTCATTCTTCAAGCTATCTCTTGCAAAGTATAAATTGATCTCATTGAAAATAACAATACACTCCTACTGAAATAATTTGACAACAAGTTGAACTATAAAAAGTTTTAAAACAGCCATTTATGATACTAGAAAATGTTTTTTTTTAAAACCCATTTGAGTTCACTCAATTAATTAAGAACATGGTATTTATCACAAACTTATTTACATCCTTCAGAGCCATTCCTTGAAAATAATGGATTAGCTGAATCTGTGCTAGGTTTAACCTGATATAGTTTTGGCAGCTGATATCCCAGTGTAAGTGTTGGGATTGGCACATTGTTGCTGGGCTCTATGAGTCAGAATAACAGCAAGGAGTTTTATAATTTTGCATTCTAATTCCTATGAGATGCACTTGGAAGAGTTTTCAATTGTCAATCTGGCCATGCCTCAATGAACCTACACATTAGTATTACATGTGAATAATTTGTTATTGTTAACTATAAGAATGCAGTCTCTTAAAAAAAAAAGTTCCACAACTCATCAATGCTTCTTAGTTTAGTTTTTAGTTTATACATACAGGGTGGAAACAGGCCCTTCGGCCCACTGAGTCGGTCGGCTCCAACCAATGATCTCGCACTATCCTACATGCTTGGGACAATTTACAATTCTTACTGAAGCCAATTAATCTACAAATCTTTAAGAAACCGGAGCACTCGGGAAAAACCCACGCGGCCAGGGGGAGAACATACAAACTCAGTACTGGCATCACCTGTAGATCCTGGGTTTTGAACCAGGTCTCTGGTGCTGTAAGGCAGCCAGTCTACCGCTGCACAACTGTGCCACCCTTGTTCTTCAAGCCACTTTCCCAATTCACCACCTGTATCACATGGAAGGTCTTTCAAAGTTGGCTGCATGGGAAGTCCACCATGCATGTTCCCCTTCAGGTCAAATACCATCTCGACTTGTAAATATAGTGCCATCTCTTCACAATTATTGGATCAAAATCCTAGAAGTCCCAATCTGATTAAAGGACTTGGTGGCTTGGGCAAGAAAATAGACTGCAGGCACAAGATCATTAATGATATGAAATGTCAAAATAGGTTCAAAGGGCCACATGGCCTATTCCTACTTATTTCATCTTATTTCATTTGTCATTGTTAAAAATCAATATTGCAAAGGTGATTTTCTACATCAGCTAATATTTTTCCATTCTGATGAAGCTTACTGCTCTTCTTTTTGACTTCTTCCTTTTCAGATTCCTTTTCTGATTTGTAATGCAACATTTTGCATTCTTAATGAATATTTTTACAAATTATGCAATTTAGTCAATATAATTACAATTTAATTAATATAAATTAATAATAATCTTTTATTGGGAGAACTTCATAACAGTTGGTTCTTGCCACCAAAGGTTATTGTCCACCCCATCTTTTCCTTTCGTAGGTAGTGTAGAAATGAAATGGATACAGTTCTTAGCACACAAAATATTACATTGATATACTTGATATCTTTCATTCTATGACTGTTTCCTCCATTCTATTCTTCCCCAAAATTTGTTGCAAATTCAAAATTGAGGTTGCGTTCTGCAAGTTGATTACCACACAAGTTCAATCTGTTCAAGTGCATTTTATATTCTCCATACGGTAACCTTTTCTGTACTAATAAAATAAGAAAAATTCTGGAAAAATAGGGATATTTTTTTATTCGCAGTCTTATATATTTAAAATACTCATGCCAAATATACAAGGAGTTTGAAATTCAAAGTGTTTTGTAAAGAAATATGAAAAACTAAATGTGTTGGTGAGAACAGGAAGTTTCTGGGACTGAGGGACTTATAAAAATGTCGATTTAGTCAGTGCAGCTGTTAGTGTCAATCGCCTGTGGAAATGTGGAAAATATTTTCCATGGTTATTGCCTACACCTGTGGTATGAAAGCTGCTATACAATTTAGTGGTTTTGACTCCCAAGAACAATGCAATGGAAACTATGAAGTCAGAGTAAAAATTAAACACTTAAAATAAATCTCATTAAAATCAACAATTTCAGGGCAGCCAAAAATGCCTGATTAATTTATGCATAAGGTAACTGAAACACCTTGATATTTAGCTCCATGGTTTTAAGGTGTTTTATACTGAGTTAACTAATCACAAGCAGGATGGGTGAAAAGGGTGTTGCATATAGCCTCTGGGGTTCAGGAGGGTGAAGTCAATGTGGGTTTCTGTTCACCATCAGTCTAGTAACGTGCAGAATTGCATGTAGATGGACATAAAGCTGTGAATCACATTGCACTTGACAATGATGGTGGTCTATAAAATAAAAGTACTGCCAACGCCCACAGCCCGTTGCAAACAAAGGAAACTTGGTAACAAAGGATTCAGTGAAAACTATAGAACTATGACGACAACTCATCTGTAGCTTCTTTTAAAGAGAACATATTTAGAGAAGCAGTAAGAAATTTAATTCTATTATAAGAAATCTATATGTGTTATCTATTCAGAATATAATGGGGTCTAAATTCAATATGGGCATTGGTACACATGCATACATTTTGCAGTGGAAGATCACCAGTGATCTGCTGCCTGAATATATTAATGATTGTAAGAACCAGCCAACCCAAACTGGATGGTTGAATGGGTGGATACATCAACAAGGGAGCAATACTGTGAATGGCTGTGGTTAGCTACAGTTAAAGCTAGCCTGGTCCTCCTAAATGGGAGGCATGTTATGGCTGGAGGCAATATTGACAGTTCAGGAAGTGACACTGACCCAGGAAATGTTGATGATTGAGACAAGGTGTCATCGAGCGGATGAGCATTAACAATTAAGCCCTTGGTGAGCTGAAAACCTGTTGTAAAGCCCATGTTACTTGTCAAGGAGCAGGAAAGAGTCTGGCACCTGGTTGGCACAAGACTCTGCAGAGTTTGTAGACCTTTCTTTCAGAATGAAAGTCATGGCCTACTCCATTGATGGTTCGAAGATTCTGCAACGTCTGATGACTGATGTTAGGGCTTTGTTTCAACATTATTCAGTGCATGCTCAAAATGAGTGCAATATTAGAAGTTCCTACTGCTGTCATTCATAGGTCAGTTTGATACCCTGCAAGCTTAGACTCATCATTTGTGTAAGAGGTTTAGAGGATATCTGGAAAATTCAGCAATCTGTGCTCCAAAATTGGTGCTGATTGCTAATGCATTCCCTAGGGGATGACAGAACATCCAGCAGCGATCCACTGTTTTATTTCAGAATAATAACATTCATTTTTTTTACCCCTGTCATTTTGCCTTATTATTGCCTGTCAGCTAGCTAGCTGTCAGACTACAGGTACCATGCTGAAATACTGCAATTTTTAGCACCGCTTGGGGTAGTCTTCAAGGCTATTGGAATCACTTTCACTAAAAGTTATCAAGTTTCCATTGGTCCTATATAAGCATTGGGATAGTAGTGTAAAAAACATTTCGGCAGGCAATAGTAAAAGGCAGATACCGAGAAAATGCATAAAAGTGAGTCAGATACCTGTTTCATTACTCGCATAATTTACTGCTGATGGACGCACACTATCTAGACTTTGATGGAATGGTAACTCTTTCATTTCTGGCACAATACAGAGCTGACATGCAGTGCCCATAATATATGACCATCTGTAGTCTTATCTTTTTCAGCTGCTTGTAATTCCGGCAAAGTCACATAAGGTCATAAGTGATCGGAGCAGAATTAGGCCCATCAAGTCTACTCCGCCATTCTATCATGGCAAATCTATCTCTCCCTCCTCACCCCATTCCTCTGTCTTCTTCCCATGACCCCTGACACACCTACTAATCAAGAATTTATCTATCTCTGCCTTAAAAATATCTATTGACTTGGCCTCCACAGCCTTCTGTGGCAATGAATTCCACAGATTCACCACCCTCTGATTACAAAAAATCCTCCTCATCTCCTTCCCAAAGGAACATCCTTTAATTCTGAGGCTATGACCACTAGTCCTAGACTTTCCCACTAGTGGAAACATCCTCTCCACATCCACTCTAACCAAGCCTTTCACTATTTGGTATGTTTCAATGAGGTCCCCCTCATTCTTCTAAACTCCAGCGAGTACAGGTTCAGTGCTAAGGCATTCTCTCTCTTCCCCTGAAAAGAGAGAATGAAATGCAGATATATCCTTTTGAATGGAGAACCACATGACCTGTTAAGCAATGGTGGATTGCATGGCATTGAAATCTCATTCAATCAGCCTTTCATCTCTTAACATCTTCTTTGTTATTCTAATTTGCCATCATTTTGCTAATTAGAATGTCGTGACACAAAAGCTCATTCCAATCCTTGGATTTATATAAAAATATGAAACTATTACTTTTGAGGTGCTGTGTAAACACTTAGATTAATAACCTATTTAGGTAATAAAGTAAAACAAAACAAAAGATAAGAGTTACTAATAGCCCCAAAACAGAATGGAAGCTTGAAAGGCTGATTAGCATATTAAAACATTTTATTGAACTAATACCCTTAATGTTCTCTTAAACACGTCCCAATTTACTCTTTTTCTTGCATTGAGTTGGTTGACAGATTCATTATTTGCACTGGTTATTTACATCCAGGAGCACTGATAAAAATGTACAAGCAGATAATCTATCAAAGGAAAATATTAGTGCTAAAACGTAGCCTAACTTACACACCCTTGGCTGTTCAATGCATTCACGCTAATTAGGTATCACTATCTTGTAGTGAGAAATCCTGGATCTTGAGTAAAGGTAACTGTTAGTATCAGCTCTCCTGTTGACCCTTAAAATGCTCCACTTAACTGAGAACAAACCATTTTGTTCACCATTTTCTGACCATCTCAGCACAACTGAGACCTCAAATCAGTGCCTCTTTGCTCAAGGATATATAATGGTACACACCTTCCAAACTGGTGTGCTAGTGATACAAGTTTTTTTTGGAAAGACGACTGAGGTAAAACAATAAATTACATTACCAGGAAGATTTTTGGCCAACAGCTTGAGGATCCTGCATAGCTAAAATAAACCTAATGTTTTCAAAATGGATCCCATCTAAAAGTGGCCTTGAATTTACATCAGATTCTAGAATCATAGAGTGCAGAAACAGGCCCTTCAGACCAATCTGTCCATGCTGACCATGTTTTAGAACTGAGTAGTCCCATTTGCCTGTGTTTGGTCCTCTATATTTTTCTTATCTATGTACCTGTCTATATGTCTTTGTTGGTTTAGATTTATTTGTGTCATGTTTTCCTAGGTACTGTGAAACAATTTTTGTATGCTATCCAATCGAGTTAGTTAATACTATACACAAATACAATTAAGCAAAACTCAAGTACAAAAGATAGAGCAAAGGGGAAGGTACAGAGTGCAGAATAGAGTTTGCAGTATTGTAGTGCACCAGTTCCAAAGACAAAGTGCAATTTCCTATTTTGTACTCACCTCTATAGCTTCCTTTCGTAAATAATTCCATATTTCTTGCACTCAACATTACGCTGTCCTTTAATAAATCATTCCATATATAAGGAGGGGAGAAGGCAGGAGAATGAAGTTGAGAGGGAAAGATAGGTCAGCCATGATTGAATTGCGGTAGATTTGATGGGCTGAATGGCCTAATTCTGCACCTATGACTTATGAACGTACTTATGCAGCACTTTGTGTGTGGAGAAATTTGACCTTTAGTCTTCTTTAAGTTTCTTCTCCCTCATTTCTGAGGCGTTGTGATTCTGGGAAATGTGATAGCAACACTAGAAAAGCTGGAAATTCATTGAGACAAGAATCTTTCAATATATACTTCTAATCGTATACTCCATAAAATGTATTAAAATGTTGGGGAATGAATGTTTAAATCTTGCTGGATTTTGACTCATTGTTATGTAGATACTTTTAAATACCTCATCATCATTGAATGACTTCCAGAATTTTTTCTGTCGATGCAAGGAATTTTACATGTGCAGTATTTTGACAAATTATTTTCATTTTTTTAATTATTGTTTGGAGTAGAAAAGCATCAAATGAAAGTTTATCCAGATTGAGCAGATAGTCATGAGAAGCTTCAATAGCACTAACATTTTGTTTGTCAATAACATATATGTTGATTATCTATTTTCAAGCCCCAGCATTCCCTTTCTCTCAAACCCTCCCCATCCAAGTTGCACCAGCTTCTCATTTTCATCCTAAAAATAGCTTACAATGGCCTGTTTCTTGTATCATTGTTACTTTTTTTGCATATCTTTCATTCATTGTTCTTTATCTCTCCACATCACCGTCTATATCTCTCATTTCCCTTATCCCTAACCAGTCTGAAGAAGGGTCTTGACCCGAAAGGTCACCCATTCCTTCTCTCCAGAGATGCTGCCTGTCTCGCTGAGTTACTCCAGCTTTTTGTGCCCATCTTCGGTTTAATCCAGCATCTGCAGTTCCTTCTTACACATGTCATTATAGTTAATTGTTTCACTTTAAACATATCCCAAAAACTTGATGCTCATTTCAGAATTTCCGGTTATCATTCATTATGCTTCTCTGTGCCTTTGAAGGAAACAATAAAGTCTAGTTAAGAAATTTCCCACTAATTCTATCCTTTACTGGTATGCTATTAACACATATGGAATGTCCCAAGGTACCATGTAGAGGTTCTCTCATTGGTAACAATTACTGTATGCTTGACTTATGTGATCCCAGACTGAAACCATGGTGACTAAATTATGCATAATTTGAATTCTGTGATTGGAACCAGGAGAACCTCGTGAACTTTCAGTGTATGTTTAAATTCTGTTGATTTCAGCCAAATTGCAAATGTTCTTTTTCTAAAATTAAAACAAATGTTCAGCCTACAGCATTTCCAGTTAGTAAACTATCTCCGAGTTATGCCACACGTGTTTTTGCCATAAAACATTTGTTATCAGATGACCAATTTGATTACAGAATCAACAACCACAATGGTTAGACCATGAAGAAAAGTTATTTATAACACCAAAGGCATTGCTTGAATGGATGTGGTCAATAGAAATGTAATTATTAATCTGGCTTTGGATTGATGAAGGTGGTGTGGATGGTTGCTGCAACAATTGCGAGTAGAATAAAAAATGTTCACATTCAAATAACTTTTTTTTAAAAACATGGTTATGAATTGCAGTGCTATCCCTTTGACATTGGCAACCTATTCTACTTGAAATGTACTTTGGAACCTGATTTAATATTTGAACGTGCTGCTTTTGTGTCTCAGGGGTCAGAAAATCTGGCAAAGCATAGAGGTGTGTCCATGTTAATTGTCCCTTCCAACATTCCTTGTCAGTCAGGAGGAGTAGGATTATTAGGCCGTGCAAGGGTGCTTTCAGCCTCCCACCTGCCAATAACAGCCTCTTTATAATCATTAGATGCAATTTCTCCTTTCTCCCTAATTCCTTGCCATATAGAATGAGTTTGGCATGAAGAATCCTGGCTGTTCCTCTTGCCACCAATTTTCTGCCTTGGTCACTAACCAGGCTGTAAATTGCCTTCCAGGCAGGTAATAGTGCAAAAAAAAGACAATTAGATCTTGCCTTTGGATTCAGGTAGTTTTCTCTTCCTTGCTCTTGTGCTCGTCTTTGGATATTTTCAGCCTTCCCTGAACCACCCTGCCTCCTCATGAATGACTGGTATCTTATCTCTGAAGTTCAGTACATCAAAGCCAACAAGGTCAGGGTCACTAAATTAAATCCATAGTCGGGATTGATCTGAAGATAGTACTGTTTCACAGAAATGCTAATGAAATTTGATATTGACCGTGACACCAAATCAATTTTAGTTTTCATACCCACTATTGTGATCTTATTTCACTCAGCATTAGGCACTGTCTTAAAGAATTTGTAAAAAAATGTTAAACAAAAGGTCTGAATGTTTATAGTTAGGGTGCATGAATATAACAGAGTTAAAAATATTTATCCATCATATCCCACACCGACCACATAGTTTCACCATCAACCCTTGTGTTTTGACCTGCATATCCTAAATAGAACTTAATGTTGAAATAATCCGGGAAATATAGCTACGGATATTATCTGTGTAAATCAGAAGATTGGGGGATTAGCTATATTTTTCAATTCATTAAAATAAAGGTGCAATAGAAATGTTAATTGTGGTTTGGAACGCTAACATTCCAGTGATTTAGTTTTCGGAGCCACCTGTTGTTGAAACTTTTATCTTTGTGTCAGACAACTGTAGGCTGAAGGCTTATTCACAAATCAATGGATTACAATCAGTGATCAGGTTTGGGAGTTTGCCATGTTGGTTGTTGGGAGTAGGGTACCTAGTTCTGTCAGGGAATTGATGGGAGGGGTGTAGGATTACACAAGGGGAGAACATGTTGTGCAGGGAATACAAGGAACAGCTGAATGCAACAGAAACGGAACCTCCCTGAGTTCCTAGCATTTAACTAAGACCTATTCAAATATTTCCTGATAGTTCAGATTTCACAACAATGATGGAAGTTTGTTTTGTGCACAAGTATTCGCATGTCTGAAGCTGACTGCATGTTATGCATTAGAACAATAGAGAACCCAAGCATTTGTACAGCACAGTGGTGCAGCAGTAGAGCTGCTGCCTTAAAGCGCCAGAGACCTGGGTTCAATCCTGACTATGGGTGCTGTCTGTATGGCATTTGTGCATTCTCCTTGTGACTGCATGGGTTTTCTCTGGGTGCTCCGTTTTCCTCCCATGTTCCAAAGACATACATGTTTGTAGGTTAATTAGCCTTGGTGAAATTGTAAATTGTCCAAATATGCAGGATAGTGCTCGTGTACTGGGTGATAAATGGTTGGCATGGACTTGGGCCAAAGGGCATGTTTCCACGCTGTATTTCTAAATCTAATGTCGGAATTAAAATCATGAATAACATACACAAAAAGCGCTTAATTTTCATTTATATTTTATTTTCATGCCAATTTAATAATCTGGCAGACCTTTAAGAACTATGCATACCATGTGCTATGAATTATTCTAAATGGTTGCATCAGTCATCCAATTAGTTTAGTTTTGTGTTCACCATCAATGACGGATGTTTGATTTAAATCACTATCTTTTTTTTCATTCCCTGATCAAGTTTCAATGTAGAAGAATCTATAGCACATAGAATTAGGGATAAGAAATTTAGAAGGATCTGAGGGGGACCTTTTTCACCCAGAGAGTGGTAAGCTATTCCTTCTTGTCCCTGCTCACACCTGGCAGAAGGTGCAAAAACTTGTAGGTACGTACTGCCAGCCTCAGGAACAACTTCTTCCCCTCTATTATCAGGCTTCTGAATGGTCCTTCCATAAGCTAGGGTATTGTTCGATTCACCTCAACTCCATTGAAGCCATTGGAGTTTGTCTAAGGAACTGATGCGCTACAATGCTGAGAACTATATTCTGCACTCTGTATCTTCTGATTTGTCCTACCTGTTGCACTTAAGTTTGAACTTATTGTATCTATGGCATATATGATGTCTATGGATAGCTAAAATAAAGGTTTTCACTGTACCTTTGTACATGTGGCAATAATAAACCTAAACCTAAAGTAAATTATCCTTGATCCTAAAGAAATGCCTAAAAGGAAGAAAAAAGCAGTTGTCCACTGCAGTAGACAGGTGTACATGCCATCATATCTTCCATAATGATTATTATTTAATGATTTGGCAACCATTGTAGATCACCAACAGCAGCAGAAATGTGCACAACTACAATCTGTAACCTCATGGCTTGGAATAGCCCTCATTCAACCATTATAATTAAACTAGTTGTTTCACTGAAGACTGCAGTATTCATGTGTGCTAACCAGCAAAATTAGCATTTAATTGGCCCCATGATTAATCAATCAGTTTGAGGCTCTGCAGTTCTGTCACATCTCATGATGAACATTGATACACAATTAATTGGTTAACAAGAGGCGAAAACTCCATGAATATCATCATCTCAACAATGGCAGGGCAAGCATTAAGTATTATGGACAAATGTGAGGACAAGAGAAGCAGGGAGAAGAACTGATTGGCTGAAGCTCGTGGGAAATGTGAGTCGGAGGTGGAAAACCATTTAAAAAGAGCGCCCAAAAGCAGCCAGACTTAGCCCAGAGCTTACGTGGATTTTGAACAAGCAGCAACAAAGAGAAGCAGGGAGAAGAACTGATGGGCTGAAGCCCGTTGGAAAGGTGAGTAAGTCACAGGGACAAAACAGTTTAAAACTGAGGAATTTGGTTTGTAAATTGGTAAATTAGGCAATTTATCAGTCAATATAAGCAAGGCTGCTCTAGGGGAGCGGCAGTGAGGGAAGTGCCTTGTGAGTCTTTGGCTCGACAGTCTTCGGCGAGGAGGCTGAGGAGAGGAGGCTTCGCAAAACGCTGGACAGGGAGAGACGAAAGAAGGAGATGTCAAGCAAGCTGATTCAGTGTGATGTTTGCAGTATGTGGGAGGTCAAGGACACCGCTGGTGCCTCTGGCTGCTACAAATGTGAGAAGTGCATCCAGGTACAGCTCCTGAAGGACTGTGTTGTGAAACTGGAGAAGCAAGTGGATGACCTCGGGTTCGTCCGAGAAACTGAGTCATTCCTCGACGAGTCTTACAGTAAGATTGTTACACCTAAGGTACTGGAAGAGAGAAGGTGGGTGACGGTGAGAAAGGGATGGAAATATGGAATGCAAAGGTCCCCAGGTGTTGTACCTCTTGTGAACAGGTTCCCCCACTTAGAATGGACAAAAGACGTTAATACACTGAGCAGCTCACTGGGTTGCGAAGTTGTAGTGCATGTTGGCACAAACGATGTTGGAAAGAAGGGGATGAATATTCTGAAGCGTGACTTTAGAGAGCTCGGAAAAGTGCTGAAAGTAGGACCTCCAGGGTGGTTATCTCTGGTTTGCTTCCAGTTCCTCATGCTGGCAAGGGCAGGAACAGGGAGATACAGGACCTGAATGTGTGGCTTAGGAACTCGTGCAGGGGGCAGGGATTTAGATTCTTAGACCACTGGGATCTGTTTTGGAGTAAGGGGGAACTGTACAAAAGGGACGGCTTGAACCTTAACAGGTGGGGGATCGGCATTCTGGCAGGCAGGTTTGCCACTGTGACACAGGTGGTTTTAAACTAAATAAGGAGGGGTGTCAAATAAGATAGTCAAGGACGGAGCGAAAGGGAGTAAAGGGATGGTTAATGACCCCAGATTTAATGGGAAAGAAAGCTCACAAAGGGATAGGAGAGTATGGCCAAGTGTAATAGGGATTGATGTGAAAGGTGAGATACGTAAGGAATTAAAAGTATTGTATTTGAATGCGCGAAGTATAAGAAGTAAAGTAGATGAGCTTGAGGCTCAGTTAGAGGTTGGTAGATATGACATTGGGGATTTCCGAGAAGTGGCTGCAGGAGGATCGGGCCTGGGAACTTAATATTCAGGGTTATACATCCTATAGAAAGGCAGGCAGATGGGCAGAGGAGGGGGGGGGGTAGCTCTGCTGCTGAGGGATGGAATTCAGTCCCTTGTGAGGGAAGACATTGGGACTGATGAGGTAGAGTCAATGTGGATTGAGTTGAGGAATTGAAAAGGCAAGAAGACATTAATTGGTGTTATCTACAGACCCCCAAATAGTAGCCTTTCTAGGGTGTAGGGTGTAAGTTGCAGCAGGAGTTAAAACTGGCATGTAACAAAGGTAATGCCACTGTGGTGATGGGGGATTTCAATATGCAGGTAGACTGGGAAAATCAGGTTGGTTCAGGACCCCAAGAAAGAGAGTTTGTAGAGTGCCTCCGAGATGGATTCTTAGAGCAGCTTGTAATGTAGCCGACCAGAGAAAAGGCAATTCTGGATTTAGTGTTGTCCAATGAACCAGATTTGATAAGATAACTCGAGGTAAAGGAACCGCTTGGAGGTAGTGATCATAATATGATTAGTTTTAATCTGCAATTTGAGAAGGAGAAGGTTAAATCGGAAGTGTCAGTGATGCAGTTGATCAAAGGGGACTATGAAGGCATGAGAGAGGAGCTGGCCAAGGTAGACTGGAAAGGGATCCTAGCAGGAATGATGGTGGAACAGCAATGGATGGAATTTCTGGGCATAATCCGGAAGACACAGGATCATTTCATTCCAAAAAGGAAGAAAGATTCTAAAGGGAGTATGGGGCAACCATAGCTGACAAGAGAAGTTAGCGATAGAATAAAACTAAAAGAAAAGATGTATAACACAGCAAAGAGTAGTCGGAAGCCAGAGGATTGGGAAACTTTCATCGGACAACAGAAGGAAACAATACGGGCTGAAAAGATGAAGTACGAGGGGAAGCTGGCCAGGAATGTAAAGAAGGACAGTAAAAGCTTCTTTTGATATGTTAAGGGAAAAAAGAATAGCAAAGTCAAATGTGGGTCCCTTGAAGGCAGACACGGGTGCAATTATTATGGGGAACAAGGAAATGACAGAAGAGTTGAAAAGGTACTTCAGATTTGTCTTCACTAAAGAAGACACAAACAATCTCCCAGAAGTACTGGAGGACAGAGGATCTAAGGGGGTAGAGGAACTGAGAGAAATTTTCATTTGGTGAGAAATAGTATTGGGTAGGCTAATGGGACTGAAGGATGATAAATCCCCTGGGCCTGATGGTCTGCATCCCAGGATCCTCAGGGAGGTGGCTCTAGAAATAGTGGACGCATTGGTAATCATTTTCCAATGTTCAATAGATTCAGGATCAGTCCTGTGGATTGGAGGTCAGCTAATGTTATCCCACTTTTCAAGAAAGGAGCGAGAGAGAAAACGGGGAATTACAGACCAGTTAGCCTGACTTCGGTGGTGGGAAAGATGCTTGAGTCAATTATTAAAGAGGTAATAATGGGGCATTTGGATAGCAGTAAAATGATTAGTCCAAATCTGCATGGATTTATGAAGGGAAAATCATGCTTGACTAATCTTCTGGAATTTTTTGAGGATGTGACAAGTAAAATGGATGGAGCCAGTGGATGCAGTGTATCTAAACTTTCAGAAAGCCTTTGATAAGATCCCGCATGGGAGACTGGTGACTAAAATTAGAGCACATGGTATTGGGGGTAGGGTGTTGACGTGGATAGAAAATTGGTTGGCAGACAGGAAGCAAAGTGTAGGAGTGAACGGGTCCTTTTCAGAATGGCAGGCAGTGGCGAGTGGAGTGCCACAAGGCTCGGTGTTGGGGCCGCAACTGTTTACCATATATATTAATGATTTGGAAGAGGGAATTAGGAGCAACACAAGCAAGTTTGCGGATGACACAAAGCTGGGTGGCAGTGTGAACTGTGAAGAGGATGTTAAGAGGTTGCAGGGTGACCTGGACAGGTTGAGTGAGTGGGCAGATGCCTGGCAGATGAATTATAATATAGATAAATGTGAGGTTATCCACCTTGGTGGCAAAAACAAGGGGGCAGATTATTATCTCAATGGGGTTAGGTTAGGTAAGGGCGAGGTACAGTGAGACCTGGGTGACCTTGTACACCGGTCACTGAAAGTTAGCGTGCAGGTACAGCAGGCAGTGAAGAAAGCTAATGGAATGTTGGCCTTCATAACAAGAGGATTTCAGTATAGGAATAGAGAGGTTCTGCAGTTGTATAGGGCTCTGGTAAGACCACATCTGGAGTATTGTGTACAGTTTGGGTCTCCTAAATTGAGGAAGGACATCCTTGTGATTGAGGCAGTGCAGCGTAGGTTCACGAGATTGATCCCTGGGATGGCAGGACTGTCATATGAGGATAGATTGAAAAGACTAGGCGTATTCACTGGAGTATAGAAGGATGAGGGGTAATCTTATAGAAACATATAAAATTATAAAAGATGGAAACTTTGGACTCACATGCAGCTAAAAGCATTGTGGATGATCCAACGGCCTTCTCCTGAAATTACAATAATTATAGAAGATGGTATTCATCCAATTTGATTCACTCTGCATATAGCAAGGTATGGCTGAGAACATTGATTACAATATTGATTATGAACCAGTTGTAATATTAAAGACTTGCACTTTGGTGCAAGCTGCACTTTATCCAACTTGTTTAGAATCTATCAGCATGTGAAACGTTATGTAGGTATATCCTGTACTCAAAAATAACGCAAATAAACGAGTTTGGTATTCCGAACAATGCAATGAATCATGGGATTTATCAAAGGTCACTGGCTCTAAAGAAAAAGCAAACGAAGCGCTGGCTGCATAAACTGTATGCAAATTCTTATTTTTATTCATGATTTATGAGTAAAAATATATTTAATCTGAGGAACAGGGGTGCCAGGTAGCGGTAGAGCGGGTGTAACAATGAGAGAGAGGAGACAGATGCCGGTGGGAAACAGGGGAGAGTGCGCACTGACCCGCGCCTCATCCGCAGCCCGGGTCGTGCCCGTGTCCCTGGCACCGCTGGACCACACCCAACTTCATGGCAGCATTTAACTGTGTGTAGAATAAACCGTGTAAGAGTAAAGGGCCTGTCCCACTTGCATGCGATTGCGTGCGTTTGGCGCGACCAGAAGCGGCGTTCGCGCTAAGTTCGTGCGTGACGTCATTTACGTCATGCTTACCAATCAGCTGGGCAGGAGACGGGCCGACTGAATTTGGGCGTCGCACGGCGTGGGGCGGTGACGTCATCACGCAATGCCACGCCGGGCGGTAACGTCATCACGCAACGCCACGCGGTAGGCGTACGCCGTCAAGACGCTGCGTACGATGTCAAGATGCTGCGTACGACCGTAATGCGCCTGCTTGCCGACAGGCCGTTGGCCCACGAAGATTTCGGCCACTGCAAGAATTTCGGTGCCCCGCGCGATGTCGGGACCACCCCCGCACAACTCCGCGCTTCTAAGTGGGAACGGCCCGGCGCGGCCATACGGTGCCCGTATGCCTCAAGCGACCACGAGGTCGCCTAATTTGCAAGCCAAGGTCGCATAAGTGGAACAGGCCCTGAGGGCATAGCTTTAAGGTGACAGGCAAAGTTGAAAGGAGATGTGTGGAGCAAGTTTTCTAACACGGGGAATGGTGGGTGCCTGGAATGTGTTGCCAGGGCTGGTGGTTAAGGCAGACATAACAGTGGCATTTAAGAGGCTTTTAAAAATGTACATCAATACATAGAGAATGAACGGATATGGATTATGGGCAGGCTGAGGAGATTAGTATAATTTGACATCATGTTCTGCAATGACTTTGTGGGCTGAAGGGCTTGCTGTACTGTTGTATGTTTGATTATTTTGTTCATTACCTGTGTGGAATCGATGTATCGACCCTAACTCCTGTCCCATTTTAGTTCAGCTAATGCGACATAAACTGAATAGCAAAACCAAAATTCCCTGTGATGTGTAAATTGCTCTCACTCTGGGTGGTATCATTTGATAGGCAGACGCATGAAAGACACATTCTTGATTATAATAACACACAGTTGGTGCTATTTGGAACATTCAATACAGCTACAATTTTCCTGTTCCAACAGGGAACATAAAGTCACTGTGATGTTTTTGCACCTGATGTATAAGTTCTTTGGGACAGGTCAGTGCAGGTACAGTGGAGTGTTGAAGGACAATTGAAAAAAATCTTCATTTTTGGAATCATTGTAGCATCAAAGTCATTGTAGCCTCGTTCATCAAAGCATATGACAGGCTGGACGATATCTAACTTCACTTGTGCCATAATATTTTGATACCTCTTGATTTTCACAGATACACCTAAAAAGCCAACTGTTGGGTTGCATAGCAGCTTGACCTGGGAACAGCTCTGCCAAAGATCGCAAGAAATTGCAGAGTTATGGATGTGGCTCAGTCCATCACACAGACCAGACTATTGACTTATTCAGCACTACAAAAAACTGCCTTGGGAAAGCAGTCGGGCAGAGGTACAGAAGCTTGAAAGTGCACACCAAAGACACAGGAACAGCTTCTCTGTTGTCAGGCTTCCGAATGGTCCATCTATAAGCTAGGGTACGGTCCGATTCTCCTCTACTGCAGTGTGGACTGGAGTTTGTCTCTGGAACTGTTGCTTTCCTTTAATAGCTCAGCTGGTAGAGCGGAGGATGTAGTGGAAGTAGCTCCTCTCCTTTGGGCAGCACAGTGGTATAGTTGGTGGAGCTAATGCCTCTTTGCACCAGAGACCTGGGTTCCATCCTGACTTCAGGTGCTGTCTCTGTGGAGTTCTCCCAGTGACCATGTTCTCCCAGTGACCATGAGGCTTTCCTCTGGTGTTCCGATTTCCTCCCCGAGACCAAAGATGTGTGGGTTTGTAGAATAATAGGCCTGTAAAATTGATCCTAGTGTGTAAGGAATGGATGCATAGATCGTTGTCATGGACTCGGTGGGCTGAAGGGCTTGTTTCCATGCTGTATCTCAAAACTAAACTAAATAGTATTGAGAACTATATTCGGTGCTCTGTATCCTTCCCTTCCCTCTACCTATTGTACTTGAGTCTGGCTTGATTATAGTTATGTATAGTTTTATCTGATTTGATTGGATAACAGGCAAAATAAAGCTTTTCAATATATCTTGGTACATATATCAATAATAAACCTAAACCCATCATCAGTGTGCAAAAATATTGTTTCTCTTTTATCTTAATGTTGAGCAGCACGATTCTACAGAGTTATGCCCCTGTCCCACTTAGGAAACCTGAACGGAAACCTCTGGAGACTTTGCGCCCCACCCAAGGTTTCCGTGCAGTTCCCGGAGATTGCAGGTGGTTGCCGGAGGTTGCAGGTAGTGAAAGCAGGTAGGGAGACTGACAAAAACCTCTGGGAACCGCACGGAAACCTTGGGTGGGGCGCAAAGTTTCCGTTCAGGTTTCCTAAGTGGGACAGGGGCAATAACAAAATGCTGTTATAGTATTGATGAAAATAAAAACATAGTCTCTCTGACAATACCCTTTTCTGAAGACTCCATCTGGAATTAACCATGACTTTCTACAGATCAACACCGCCTCAATTTAATAGTTCCGGTCTTCAACGTCTTCATTAAATTTAGGAAGTATTTCAAATAGGGCAATTAGCGGGCTGATTTTCAGTATTGTGATTGCATGCTCAAGTTGATGCTTATGGGCCTGTCTCAATTAGACGACTTTTTAGGCGACTGCAGGAGACTATGCGGTCACCACATGTTCACGGGTGGTTGCCGGGTAGTCGCCTTCATGGTCGTGAGGAGTTCCTGCATTCTGGGAACATGTTGAAAAATTAGCGGCGACCAGAATGAAGCCGCCATGGAGAGCAGCCAGGAGGTCCTAGTGGGTTGCCAGGAGGCCGAAGGTTCTCGTAGGTTGTAGCCAGTGCTGACCGGTGAATTAAATTGCCTCATTGGATTGCCTCATTGGGGAAAGAAAAAGGTAAGCAGTAGTTTTCAGTAATTTTCAGAACCAAGGATAACCGATCGGTAATATTAATGTCCGCCGAGCTTCACAGCCGTGTATCTCTGGCTTCTTAAAAGTTGTCTCCTTCTCCCCCCTTCCCCCCTTCCCCCCTTCCCCCCTTCCCCCCTCTTTTAAAGGACTTACGTGACCGTTCCCGTACATCGTGCTTTCACCATCTTAATTACAGCGTCAACCTTCCTGTTCATCGCGGTGTGTGTCTGTATCACATTGGCTTTGCACCGTGTGAATTTCACTCAGACAGCGCTCCCCCCGCTTGCCCTGTCCCCCGCCTGCATAATGGGCTGGTGAAGGAAGCGATGCGTGTATGTGTTCCACTCTGACAGCCGCCGTTCCAGTCGCCGGTTTTTCAGGCGACTGCCGGCGGCTGAAACACGCCTAAGTGGGACAGGCCCATTAAGTTTCAACATGTTTTGTAAATCATGCAGAAGATTAACAAAGCAAACATTTTCAAGTTTCAGATGTATTAGAAAGGGTGAATACAATTCTTGCAAAATATTTTATCCCAAATCTAGCTCTTGGCAATAACATCTGTTCTGATTTTTAAATATCATCTTCTGTGCCAATGCAGCCTTTTAGCATTAATTAGACCTTCAAATACAGTCATAGTAATCTTGTTCATCGAAGCATACAAAAGACTGGATCTGATATCTATCTTCTACAAAACAAAGGTCTTCTACCAACTAACTTCCACTGCACAACACTTTTCTCCTCTGATATTGAAGTCACTAATGAGACCCTGGAAAATGTGAACCAATTCTCATATCTCAAAGCCACCTCTCAACAAAGCCAGACTTCCAGGATAAAATTCACCAAAGCCTTCTGTGCACCAGTATAGACTTTATCCATTTGCAGGAAAGAATGCTTGAGGATCAAGAGCTGAAACATTGCACTAGAGAGCAGCATTAATCCTCAACCTCCAGTTTTTCTTTCCAACACATGAACTACCTGGGATCGATAAAAGGCACTATCTCAAAAAGACCACCAGCATCACTAAAGTCCCACACCACCGGGGCAATGCTCCCATTTCACTCCTGCCATGAGAAAGAAGGTATAGGAATCCGAAAACTTTAACGTCCAGGCTCAGGAACAGCTTCTTCCCAACAGGCATCAGACTATTGATCACTCCAAACTCAAACTAAACTCTGAACTATGAACTGCATGGGTTGCACTAGTGACTTTGGGCTTTGTTTTGTTTTTTTTACATGGTAAAGATTTTTTTTTAAATTTATTGTACTTCTCTTTATATTTGTTTATTATGTTATCTAGTGTTTACAAACCTGCTGCGCTGAAGATGCAAGTAAGAATTTCATTCCCGTTTTGGGGCATATTTCAATGAAATGCTCTTAACTTTCTAATGACTCTTGACTCTTTTGACTACCTACAGAAGGCACTGAAGAGGTACTATTCACACTGCTTTATGAAATCCTCCAATGCTACTGAAAGATACCACTAACATCTCCTGCATTAATATCTTGTGTATACTCAGTCAACTGCGATGGAAAGACCACATCAATCTCATCCTCATCATCAAACTTCTAAAAAAGACATTGTGCCATGGCAGAGGCTTATCCCAAACCACCTTGAAAAAGTGCATCATTTTGAAAAACACATGAATATTCCTGGCCTGTGACCACGAAAAATTGGGAAGGAGCATGTGGGATAACATTGAGACCTTGAGCCTCTTCACTGGAAGCATACAGAAGTCCAGGTAAAAGAAGGAAAAGGCACATCAGCTTCCGAGCAATCCACCTGCTCATTTCATCTAGCACCCCCTGCCCTATTCGCAAATAAGTCTAGCTCCTACATTGGCTAACATTAGCCACCTCAGAACTCAAAGAATCAGGCCGCAAGAGACTTTACAAAGAAAATTAAAATGAAAACAGTAATTTGTATATAGAACCTTAAAATTCTTGAAACCATTTTGATTATTGATAGTGTGTAGGAAGGATCTGCAGATGGTGGTTTGTACTGAAGATAGACACAACATGCTGGAGTAACTCAGTGGGACGGGCACCATCTCTGGATAGAAGGAATGGGTGATGTTTCAGGTCGAGACCCTTCTTCAGACTCAATGAAGGTAGACAAAAATGCTGGAGAAACTCAGCGAGTGAGGCAGCATCTATGGAGCGAAGGAAATAGGCAACGTTTCGGGCCGAAACCCTTCTTCAGATTTATTTTAGTTATCAAATCACACTTACTTAACAAACATAAGGCCTGACCCTCCTTGCCAATGATCACATTCATCCCTAACATGCTTTTCCCACAGTGGCACTTACATTTTGAAGCCCTCGGTACAATTGGGTTGGAGTTTTGGCTACTGCAACCATCCCGCAGAATGGAGCATAAGTGACTGGACCTCAGATAACAGATCTTGTTGGTCTTTTGAATAATTACTACTGTCAAAGGTGTTAGAAACTGTTTGAAATAATACAAATAATTAAATTTAAAAATTAATGGAGAAATTAAAATAAATGTACTTAAGAAACATATTTCAGGTCTAAAATTGTTTAAAATACATCAATATTCCTGCAAATTCACTAGCCAAAGATCTTTTTTACAGGCCCATTCATGTAGTTGTACTCACCAATATAATAATATGAGCTGATTGTAATGAGCTGGATAAAGATCACAAGGATCTAAACAGATTGATTGGATAAATTGTGTCTTTGCCTCTAAGCTTTGTGTGTTAAATAGCTCCACATTATAGCGGTTACTAGTGGCATTAGTGCACAGCAGAAAATTGACCTTAATTTGAGGCCAAATTGACATACTTACAAAAACTGAAAACAAACTGCGTGTATGCTGGCTACATTTCCTCTGTTGGGATTAGAATACTGAACTGCAGCGAAGTAACTTTTTATATATGAATGAAATTACTTCTAGAATGCTCGTCACTGACAATAGTGAACTATGTTATGCCCAATTCCACTGACCACTTGCCTGGATGAACTAATAATTAAAAAAAACTTAAAACACCATCTCAAACAAAGCATCCTGCTGAATTTGCACCCCTGTAATTCGTCATTCCCCTCACCACCAGCTCGCATTAGCTGAAGTATGCACCTTGTATACAGCACACTGCAGTCACTCACACAGACAAAACCATGACTTCTACCACCACTAAGGACAATCATTGCTGGACTCAATCTTGTGATTCTCTAACCAAATACAGCATTTTAGCACATTCGCCAGAAGGAATGTAGTATTTTCAGAAGGAATACCACCATATTCTCAAGATCTGTCAGGAACAGGATAAAAGACTGACATTGCCTATAATGCTCAGATCCGAAAAATGTACGAGCTAAAATTAGGCTGCTTAATTCCAGAAAAAAAAACATATCACCAATATACACATCTCACCTATTTGCAGCTTAAAATTGTAACTGGTGGCCTAAGTGCGTTGTAGGATCCTGATTTTCATCTTACACTGGCAGTATCTGAATGCTCTCCTTGGGTCTCCAGCCAAAATGCCAGCTCAATAGGTAGGAAAGGAGCCAGCATTATTTTCCAACATTACCATTGTACAGAAACATAAACAAATGCTGGAACTGTTATTTAATTTTCTGCAGCTGGAATGATTGAAACACTATAAAATAATTTTAATGAAGAAACAGAAGATTGTTTTGGACAGAAGTCATTTTGCCTTCCAAAATTAAAATCATAAACTTTTTCAAAGTAATCAGGCAGAGGAGCGGGTGGAGCTGTGGTGGAGCGCTGCTGCCACCCGACCTCCGGAGTTTCGGAGGCTGCAACTGCGGGTTTGGCGGACGGCGGCATCGGGAGCCCGCGGGTCCCTGCTGGGTGACCGCTTTTCGGGGCTTCCACAACGGCGACTTCTCCTGCCCGAGTTGCGGGGTTGAAGAGCACCTGAGCGCGGCTTGGAATGGCCGCGGGACTTTGCGAGCGCACGCCGGGGGCTCTAACACCAAGACCCGTTGCGCGACCTTGCATCACCCGGCGTGGCTTTAATGGCCGCAGGACAATTGCCATCGCCAGCCGGGGGCTTTGACTTTGACTCTGACTCTGACATCGGGGGGGAGAGTGCAGTGGAGAGATAAGTTTTTTTTTGCCTTCCATCACAACGATGTGATGGATGTTTGTGTAAACTGTGTTGTGTCTCGGGTCTTTTTGTTTTGTAATGTATGGCTGCAGAAACGACATTTCGTTTGGACCTCAAGGGGTCCAAATGACAATAAATTGAATTGTATTGTATTGTATTGTATTGTATTGTATAAGCAGGAAAGCAACTTGCCTGAGCAGATAGCTGGGGGATGGAAGGCAGTTCAATTCAAGTGAACAGATCTGAGAATGCATTGCATCGGGGTATTTGTACTGATTTTTTGATCTGACATAATACATTCATGTTAATAATAATAATAATAATAAAAAATAAGAAATTTGATTGTTGTAACCACAGAAAAATCTAGCTACTTGCTACAATTGGGAAAAACATCACTTGGCTCATCTTCGGATGCTGAAGAGTTAGCTTTCCTGAAGTCTCCTGAAGATTGTGCAGATTCTGTCCGTTTTGAGGCACAAATAACACAAACTTCACCAAACAATTGGTTTCAACAATTCCAGGAGAAATGGAGGACCTTTATCATTTCACTAAAGTGTTGACTTTGTAGGTCAGGAAGGACTGTAGAACTTCCCAGAACAATTCTTCACCATCTGATGCCTACTTCATGGTAGTTGTAATCGTAACTATTTTTCCACGAGAGACATCATCTCAGTGGAGACTTGTGTAAAATAAGCCAGTGTCCCTGCCTCAATACTTTCTTCATTCATTCTTGCTGGAGTACTGGACATTACCATCAAGAAGCTTCCCATTTAGAAGTTATGCATATGGGAAATTGTTCAAACCATGTCCACTCCAGAACAAGAGCACACTAACTTCAGTCATCGAGCCACAGTTTGCAAATACTTGTGTACAGATGATAGAGTCATATAGCAAAGAAACAGTCCCTTCAGCCCACCTCGTCCATGCCGACCAAGATGCCCCATCTAAACTGGTCCCATTTGCCCACGTTTGCCTCTACCCCCCCCCCCCCCCCACCTCTCCCTCTTCTACAACCCCTCCCCTCCTCGCTCTGCACCCCCTCCCCACTACCCCCCCCCTCCTCTCCCCCCTCCCCTCTCTAAAGTTGCAGTTAAGATTCGTAAAGCAGCATGGTATTATATGTTTAAAATTCTACAAGATTCTCCATTTTTGAGCTTTTACGGATTTCATTTATGGATGAAAAAAATCAAATAAATAAATAAATAAGGTTTCATCATGCCAGACAAGTACCAAATTGCTGAAGAATTAGTGTGTAAATTTAACAGAATTAAGTGGGAGAGATAATTAGTTTTATGATTGAAAATCATTTTTTGGAATATATTTGGACCTTTGGTAGCATCAATACTTTATTTTGAAAGTATCTGGAAAGCTAAGAGTGAACAAAGGGATGTACCCTGTAAAACAACTTTCTTGAATAATTGTCTGCCACAGAGCAGGCATCTGCTTATTCTAAAGTGTCTCAGGAGACTGGTTTGTGTATTTTGGTATTCTCACCTTTGGTTCTTGATAACTATGGCTATAATCCTGAGAAATCAGTGATCACGGTAATTGGATGTGCAAACCTACTTTTATATTGATTTAGTCGGGTGCTAAGGGACATCTCAGCAGTTGAGCTCCTTTTATGAAAACAAAAACATTTTGAATACTCAACAACTGAAATAACAATTGTAAATGCGGGAAATGTTTTGAAACTCAGAGAGCTTCTGTGTTGAGGGCCTCAGTCAGATTTAACTTTTATATTTGTTTAGTTAGATACAGCTGGTAATTACTCAAACAAAAGCAGTATGGCACAGTGGCACAGCAATAGAATTGTTGCCTTACAACACAAGACAATGGGTGCTGTCTGTACGGAATTTGTACATTCTTCCTGTGAATGCGTGGGTTTTCTCATGTCGCTCCTGTTACTTCCCATACTCCAAAGACGTACAGGTTTGTAGGTTAATTGGCTATAGTAAAATTGTAAATTGTCTATTGTGTGTAGGATAGTGCTAGTATTTGCGTGATCACTCATCAGCATGGACTTGGTGGGCTGAAGGGCTTGTTTTCGTGCTATATACCTCTACAGTTAAAAAGTTAAAAAGTTGCTTTTATGTTGGGGAGGGGATAAGTACAGTGTCTGTAGCCAGAACATGCATGTAGTGGAAGGGGTCATTTATATATGAGCAATAACTCTTACCTAGAACCTTTAACGAAGCAATATTTCCCAACACACTTTGCAATAGTATTTACAGATAAAAATGTTCCCAAACTACATAATGCGACATTTTGACAGATTACCAAACATTTAGTTAAATTGTTAGGTTTTATGGGCTCTCATACAGGATGATAGAGAGGCGGAGATACAGAAAGGTTTTGGATGCAAATTTGAGAATTGCAAGACCATGGAGGGCTGCACCGCTTACGCAGGGTTCCATGAACTCTGAATGCATGGTCCTGAGGTTCTCAATATTATCTCACTTTGGGTCTTCATGAACCATAAGCTCCCAGGAAACAGTTGTGAGGTTACACTACTTCAAGGATAATTTGAGCACATCCTTGATTTTTGTTGTTCTCTGTCCACCTGGAAATCTTCTCCCACTGGGGAAATACCATGAATGCTGTCTCCACATAATTCTTTAAATCCACTAATTGGTAAGACAACCAACAGTGGGGGCGCTGCACTGGCAGCAGCCTGTCGGCAGCGTGTCCGTCTTTTTTTTCAACTTTTTTTATTTTTTTAGTATGTTTAAAAGTCTGTTTTTAATGTTTCTTTGTGTGTTATGTGTGGGGGGTGGTGTGGGGGGGTAAGGGGGAAACCGTTTCGGCCGCCTCTTCCATGGAGAGGCGACTTTTTCAGATCGCCTCCCCCGTGGCCTAACAGCATGGATCGGCGCCGACTTTCCCGGAGAAGCGCCCCGAGCTTCAGCGGCGGGCACAGCGTGGACTCTCGGCGTGGAGCGGGTGAGACCTCGCTGGAGGGGAGCGCTCCGTTACGCTGGCCCGCGGCAGCCGGCAGCCTGAAGCCGCGGTCTGCAGAACTCCAGCTGGTGCGGCGTCTACAGCCCGGGATCTCACGTGGAGGACCCGGGGGGAAGAAGAAGCTTTCACTGCCGGCCCGCGGCCGTCTTCTACCGCGGGTGCAGCATGGACTTATCATCTCCCCTGGAGGGGAGCTTCGACCGCCGGCCCTGCAGACTGCGGTGCTTCCGACTGCGGCACGGCAGGTACTTTAAAACTTTGACCGCCGGCCTGCGGCCTACACTAGCCTGAAGCCGCGGTCTCTGGTTGGGAAGAGCCGATCCTGGACTCACCTTGACTTTGACTTTGTCCCTTACCATCTGGACGCCCGCAGCAACGGCTGTGGAGGGTGGTGGTCCCGACCACGGGGGAAAATGGAGGAGGACTGGCCAAGCTCTGTGCCTTCCACCACAGTGATGAATGCTGTGGTGGATGTTAGTGTAAATTTTTTATTGTGGTTGTGTTCTTTATTATTGTACCGCTGCTGGCAACCCAAATACCACCGACCTTGGTTGTGTGGCAATTAAATTATTTCAAATATTTCAATCAGTGACCCTTTCCAAGCCAATACCCAAGCATTCAGGCCCAAGTTGGGTCAGCTATGTTGCTTTCATCTCCAGCACCAGTACAAAGCAGACATTCTACAGATTCTTAGAAGGTTTGTATGAGCATTCTATCATCTTTTCCCTTCCAAGCAGATTGCGAGAGCTAAAAGTCCAGTTAGATTTTACACATATTCTAACACTTCAATGTGCTGTGCTGGGAGGGGCTCTTAAAAAGTGCTATTTTATTTTCTAAAGGACACAAAGTGCTGCAGTAACTCAGCCGGTCAGCCATCACCCTGGGAGAACATGAATAGGTGATATTTTAGGTTGAGTCTCTTCCCCAGTCTGAAAAAGGGTCTGGACCTGAAACATCACCAATCCGTGTTCCTCAGAGATGCTGCCTGACCTGCCGAGCTACTCCAGCACTTTATGTCCTTTTGCGCATTATCCAGCATCTTCAGTTCTTTATTTCTACATCTAGTCTTTTATTTTCTTCTGGCTGCCCCAAGCTTCAGTGTGTTCCTCTCTGCACATTATTGCACTTGCAATATGTCAATCTGCAAGATTCAAATATGGACAGCTCCATATTGGAGGACAAGCAAATATCAGACAGACGGATGGTAATCTCCATCAGAGATTGGTGATTGTCTCCCGGTGCATATGGGAACAACTGTGAAGTACTGTTTACAGCATATCGAGATGGACACAGACCACTGCATCACTCTCTAGACCTTCAGGGAAAATGGACATTTCACAAGGAGATGATATTGGTCATAACTCATGCAAAGGCTCTTCAAGAACAACATCGAAGCCTAGGGAATCTGGCTTTGCACGAAGGATCTGACATTAAGAGCCAATCTCACCACTACCAAGTGCGGTCCTGAAAGTCCTGGTTCTAAGGCATTCTGCCATATGACTGATGTAGAAACAAAGAACTGCGGATGCCAGTAATACTCAAGTGGACACAAAGTGCTGGAGTATCTCAGCAGGTCAGGCAGCATTCCTGAAGAAGGGTCTCGACCTGAAACATCACCTATCTATGCCCTCCGGAGATGCTGCCTGACCTGCTGAGTTACTCCAGCAATTTGTGTCCTTTTATGACTTTGATGGTCTGGTGGGGAACCATTTGACGGGATCCATTATCTCCTTTGTCTACATATGACTCGAAGACATTCTGAGTGGATCACTGATTATGCACCACCTAATAACAAGAGTGCTGCTGGGCCGGACACCATAATATAAACGCAAGATTAACTCTGCCAATAATTCCTTGCTATTTAAATCTGTGACTTTTAAAAGGCACATTATTGCCAAAACAGTTTGGTTCTCAACCTTGCTCTTTACAAGAAACAACAACACTAAGTGCTCTGTTGTGTGCTGTCGATTTTGGCCAGACAAAAGCGTTACATAAACCAGACCAGCGCAGAAGCGAGCTGATGATTACTGAAAGGATACTGCACATGGAAAAATACATACAGCTTAACTTACACTTACCAAAACCACTTATCTAAAGTTTCATTAAACCTTTCATTTACTTGGAATGTTGAAAGAAAAATATTAACACAATGCACAATTCATTCTTTCTAAGGTAGCATCATTGCACAAAAAAATGTTTAAAGTGTAAAAAAAATTAAAGCTGAGATCTGATTTAAAAATTCACTTTATTATTTTAAAACCTCCCATGATCTTGTCTTTTCTGATCTTTGTAACCCCCTCTATACTCAAAGATTGTTCCTCCATCTCTGATCCTTTGTGCATCCTTCTGTTCCATTGGTCCATTTAATGGCCTTCAGTAACCCAGTACTTCATTATTTAAATGATAGAGGAACTGTGTGATATGGGGAAATGGCACAGAGGAGGTATTGAGGCCAGCATAGATCAACCACAATCATATTGAATGCCAGGACAGGTTTGAAGGGTTAAATGGCTTACGCCTGCTCCATATTTTTTGTGTTCTCGTGTTCTGGAATTCCCTCCTTCCATCACTCTGCTCCTCAGCTACACATTCCTTGTTTCAATTCTATCTTTTTTTTGCCCTTTAATCAAACTTTTGGTCACTTTTCTGAATGACACCATGGTCTGACGTTAAATTTTGTTTGATTTAAAATACATTTGGTCAGGTACATGGATAGGAAAGGTTTCGAGCGATATTGGCCAAACACGGGCAAGTGGAACTAGTCTAGATGGGGTATCTTGGTCAGCATAGGCAAGTTACATTGAAGGACCTGTTTTCCTGCTATATGACTCTATGACTATTTAATTGTAGTGAACCAACGTGGGACCTTTTGTGATACTGAAAGTGTTCTTGCTTGGAGAACAGGACAGGAGTGAACCTGACCAGAAGGACCTAACCTCATCAGGGAATACTGTAAATTGAGATCAAGGCGCCATGCTTGAAATCAAGCATGGAAACAGGCCCTGCAGTCCAACTTGCCCATGCCAACCAAGATGCCCCATCTACACTAGTCCCACCTGCCTGTGGTTGGCCTATACTCCACTTAACCTATCCTATCCATTTACCTGTCTAAACATTGCTTTAAATGTTGTTATATTACCTGCCTCAACTACCTCCTCTAGCAGCTTGTTCCATATACCCACCACCATCTGTATGAAAAAACGTGTCTCTCAGGTTCCTATTAAATCTTTCCCCTCTCACCTAAACCTATGTCCTCTTGTTCTTGATCCCCCTGCTCTGGGTAAAAGATTCTGCTTTCACAGGTAGTACAGGAAATCCCCTGAGAACATTATGCTTGCCCACTAGTATTCAGCTCTGAACAGATCTAAACGTTACTCAAAAATGAATGGTTTATTTTCTATTAGTTTGTATTGTGAAGGACAGCAAAACGATGTGTGGCCACAATTGGCTGTGACTACACCCAGATGTTCATAAATTCATAGATTATAGGAGCAGAATTAGGTCATTTGGCCTATCAAGTTTACTCCACCATGGCTGATCTATCTTTCCCTCTCAACCCCATTCTCCTGCCTCCTCCCTATAACCCCTAATACCCTTACTAATCAAGAATCTGTCAATCTGCCCCTTAAAACTATCCAATGACGGCTTCCACAACCTTCTGTGGTAATAAATTCCACAGATTCATCAGCCTCTGACTAAAGAAATTCCTTCTCATCACCTTTCTGAAAGTACGTCCTTTTATTCTGAGACTATGGCCTCTGGTCCTAGACTCTCCCGCTAGTGGAAATACCCTCTCCACATCCACTCTATCTAGGCCTTTCACTATTCGGCAAGTTTCAATGAGGTCGCCCCTCATCCTACTAAACTCCAGCGAGTTCAGGCTCCGTGCCTTCAAACGCTCATCAGTAGTTCCATTCAGCCCTTCGAGTCTGCACCGCCATTCAATATGATCATGGCTGATCATCCAACTCAGTATCCTGTACCTGCCTTCTCTCCATACCCCCTGATCCCTTTAGCCACAAGGGCCACATCTAACTCCCTCTTAAATATAGCCAATGAACTGGCCTCAACTACCTTCTGTGGCAGAGAATTCCAGAGATTCACCACTCTCTGTGTAAAAAATGTTTTTCTCATCTCGGTCCTAAAAGATTTCCCCCTTATCCTTAAACTGTGACCCTTTGTTCTGGACTCCCCCAACATCGGGAACAATCTTCCTGCATCTAGCCTGTCCAATTTTGTAAGAATTTTGTACGTTTCTATAAGATCCCCCCTCAATCTTCTAAATTCTAGCGAGTACAAGCCGAGTCTTTCTTCATATGAAAGTCCTGACATCCCAGGAATCAGTCTGGTGAACCTTCTCTGTACTCACTCTATGGCAAGAATGTATTTCCTCAGATTAGGAGACTCTACGCAATACTCCAGGTGTGGTCTCACCAAGACCCTGTACAACTGCAGTAGAACCTCCCTGCTCCTATACTCAAATCCTTTTGCTATGAATGCTAACATACCATTCGCTTTCTTCACTGTCTGCTGCACCAGCATGCCTACTTTAAATGACTGGTGTACCATGACACCCAGGTCTCGTTGCATCTCCCCTTTTCCTAATCGGCCACCATTCAGATAATAGTCTACTTTCCTGTTTTTGCCACCAAAGTGGATAACCTCACATTTATCCACTTGTTGATTCTTTATTTAAATTTCTAGCAGTCCATGGTGCTTTTGAGACATGGGAGGGGTATAATTAGTGTGTCAGAGGTTTATTGTTGAATTATTATTACGTGACCTTTGTTGGTCTGGCAAAATGGATAATCTGGCAGGGTTCTGGAACCAAGGGTGCTGGAAAAGCGATGGTGGACCGGTATTAATATTGTAACGGTACAGAAATTCTGAATTTGATTTAGGAGAACTTTCTCTCTCATAATATTTCTAGACCAATAGGGAAGGATGGATTGATGTTTTTAGTTCTGTGGAAAAAGTGGAGCAAGTGTCATAAATACATAAGAAATGGAATCAGGAAAGTCTATTATGGGAAATTTGGGGAACAGTGAGTATTTTATCATAAGGTTTAGATTAACCATGGAACCAGACAAAGAAAAATCAAAAGCAAACTTATTTAATTGGAAGACTGCCAATTTCAGTGGTTTGGAAATGGAGCTGGCTAGTAGAGTAAATTAGAATCAAAGATTGGCAGGCAAAGCTACAATTGAACAATGGGTGGCATTTAAACAGGGAAAGCTTTGGCTATAGTCTAGTTACATTCTCACCATGGGAAAAGGTGCAGAACAACCAAACTCAGGGTTTCCTTACTGTGATTAAAGAGATAGTGAATAAAAGAAGCAGATAGAGCTAATATGGAACAAATAACAGATGGGCAACACAAATGAGGATCAGACTAAATATATAAAGATCAAATTAAAAACAGAAGACCCAAGAAAGGCAAAGAAAAATATGATTGTAAATTAGCAACTAACATAAAGGGAGCCAATAATGTCTTCTGATAAATATTAAGCACATAATATGAGAATGGACAAGGCCAGTTGAAGACTGAAAATAATTATCTTTGTATTGATAGGAGAGATAGATAAATGTTTGAAGCTATCTGTACCAAGGAAGAAGATGTTAACAAGGTAAACTTTATAATACTAAATTAAAAACAGATTTAAAAAAAAGGCTCTGACAAATTGGATAACTGTAGAAACAAAAGCACGGGTTTGCTGTAGAAACAAGGATCTGCAGATGCTAGTTTACACAAAAGGACGCAAAATGCTGGAGTCAGGCAGCATCTCTGGAGAACATGGATAGGTGACGTTTCGGGTCTGGACCCTTATTCAGACTGATTGTAGAAGGGAGGGGGAAGAAAGCTGGAAGAGAGGAGAGGCAGGACAAAGTGTGGCAGGTAAAAGCTGGAGTTTGCTACTTAGCCCCTTGTGCCTGCTCTGTCATTTAATAAGATTGTGGCTGTATATTACCTCAGCATTTTCTCATTCTATATCCCCTGATTCCCATAATAGCTTTAACAGTGGTAAAGTAATTATCTTGCTGCTCAATACTGATTTGGCTGCTAACAATGAAAGACTATAAAAACAGAAGAAATAGAAATAGATGATATCATTCAGCCCCGAGGATGTAGGCAACGTCAATAACATCATGGCTGATTTTGGACCTGAGCAACACTTTACTAATCCCATACCCCTTTAATTTTTGAAAATCTATTGATTTCTATCTTGAATATTAAAAACATCTGACCAATCACAGCCTTCCTATGTCAATAGTTTTAATGTCTCTATTATCTGTGAAGAAATGTCTACTTATCAGCCCAGGCTGGCTATTTTTGATTCTTGCGACCACCCAGATAGTAGATGTACCCACTAGGGACAACATAGTTCCTGAAATTGACAAAGAAAAGCCTGGAAACTATAGACCAGTGAGCCTAACATCTGTAGAAGCAAGGAACTGCAGGTGCTGGTTTACAAAAGGGAATACAAAGTACTGGAGTGACTCAATGGATCAAGCAGCATCACTGGAGATCATGGATAGGTGGAAAGCTGGAAAGGGTACGGAGGAGATTTACAAGGATGTTGCCGAGTCCAGAGGGTCTGAGTTGAATAGGCTTGGACTCTTTGCAGCGCAGGAGGATGAGGGGTGATCGTATTGAGGTGTATAAAATCGTGAGAGGAATAGATTGGGTAGATGTACAGTCTCTTGCCCCGTGTAGGTGAATCGAGGACCAGAGGACATAGGTTTAGGACATAAGAATCTGAGGGGTAACTTTTTCACACAAAGGGTGGTGGGTGAATGGAACATGCTGCCAGAGGAGGTAGTTGACATAGGGACTATCCCAACATTTAAGAAACAGTTAGAAAGGTACATGGATAGGACAGGTTTGGAGGGATATGGACCAAACGCGGGGAGGTGGGACATATTGGCCGGTGTGGGCAAGTTGGGCCGAAGGGCCTGTTTCCACACTGTATCACTCTATGACTCTATGATTTTAGGTGATGTTTCAGGTCAGGGTCTTTCCTCAGACTTATAGTTGGGGGTGGGGGGAATAGGAAGCTGACAGAGAGGAGGGACAAGACAAAGCCTGGCAGGTAATAGGAGGACACAGGTGAGGGGGGGGGGGGGGGGGGTTATAGGTAGGCAGATGGTTGGACAAAGGCCAGAGATGAAAAGACAGAAGGTCTGAAAGTTGTGAATTATGAAGCTAGAGGAAGGAATGTAGGTGGAAGGGGAGAAATAGGTGTGACTCCAGGTGGGGCTCAGGAGAGAGGGAGGGAGGAAGTGGGGTGGAATTTGTAGTTACCAAAAATTGGCGAATTCAATGTTTATACCATTGGGTTGTAAGATACCCAAGGAGAATATGAGATGCTGCTCCTCCAGTTTGCATGTGTTCTCACTCTGACAATGGAGGGGGCCCATGACAGAATGGACAGTATGGGAATGGGATGAGGAGTTAAAATGATTAGCAACAGGGAGATTCAGTAGGTCTTGGCAAACTGAGCGCAAGTGTTCAGCAAACCGGTCGGCGTGTCTTCGCTTGGTTTCGGTGATGTACACATCGGGAACAGCGGATGCAATAGATGAGGTCAGAGGAGGTGCACATGAACCTCTGTCTCTGCTGGAAGGACTGCTGGGGTCCCTGGGTGGAAATATATGGACAGGTGTTCCATCTCCTGCGTTTGCAGGGGAAGGTACCTGGGGAGGGGGTGGTTTGGGTGGGAAGGGATGAGTGAACCAAAGAGGTATGGAGGGAGCGGTCTCTGTAGAAGTTGGAAAAAGGGGAGGGGGAAAGATGAGATCACGTTGAAGGTGGCAGAAATGTCACAGAATGATGTGTTGGATGCAGAAGGTTAGACAAAATTGCTGGAGAAACTCAGCGGGTGAGGCAGCATCGATGGAGCGAAAGAAATAGGTGACGTTTCTGGTCGAGCCCCTTCTTCAGACTGCAGAGGTTGGTGGGTGAAAGGTAAAGACCAGGGAACTCTATCCTTGTTCCATTTAGAGAAAAGATGAGACAGCAGAACTACAGGACAGAATCAGAAAGTTAGAATCGTACCCCGCTCACTGGAGCTGAAAGCAGCTGTACCAGCTGTCCTTTATAACTTCAGATTCATCATTCAACACAATTTCCCTTTCATAAATCTGTGTTGACATTACTATTATTATTTTCCATGCAATCTGCTACCACGTCTTAATAATAGGATCCATCATTTTTCCTACTCCTGACCTCGGGCTAACTGATCTTTTTCCTCATTCTCATCCTTCCTCTTTTCTTAAATATGGAGATTACATTTCATAACTTCCAGTCTGTGAGAATCATTGTAGAATCTACAGAATTTTGAATGATTCTTGGTCACGAAGAGACACAAAATTTAAAAGTATGGATATACTGAACATTATCTATCAAGTGGAAACAAAGAGCTGCAGATGCTTGTTTATGCCAAATATGGACACCAAATGCTGGAGTAACTCAGCGGGACAGAAAGCATCTCTGGGGGAAAAAAATGGATGACGTTTTGGGTCGGGACCCTTCTTCAGGCTGAAATTAGGCGGGTGCGGTGGGGAGGGTGGTGAAGAGCCGGAGGCGAGAAAAGACCAGGATCAATCAGAGCCAGTGACAAATGACCTCAGGCAGGGCAGTGCCTGTTAGGTCAATTTTTGGCGAGTGAAGGCGTGATCCCAAAAGAAACAATGTGGAGAACTGTGGAACTAATGAAATGACTAGGGTGCGAGAAGGGGGCAAGGGAGGAAGAGGGAAGGGAGGGGAGTGTAAGTTGCTTATAATTAGAGAATTCATGTCAAGTTTATTCGTCACATACACATATGAGATGTGCAGTGAAATGAAAAGTGGCAATGCTCGCGGACGTTGTGCAAAAAACAAGCAAACAAACAACAAACTACAAACAGAATGGAACTGAATCACATATTCTTTTACATATTACATATTGTGGGAGAAAGGAAAAAGGAAAAAAACAGCAATTAAAAAAAAACCAGTAGAATGGTACAGTAAAGTTAGTCCCTGGTAAGGAAGGAGTTTACAGTCCAAATGGTCTCTGGGAAAAAACTCCTTCTCAACCTCTCCGTTCTCACAGCATGGCAACAGAAGCTCTGCAGTCCGTCTGTCTTTTAAAAAAAAATGTTGTCCCGTTGAGGGTATAGTTTGTAGTGGGTTTTTAAATGTGTATGTGTGGGGGGGGCGGGTGGATGGGTGGGGGAAACTTTTAAATCTCTTCCCTGTACGGGGACCCGACCTTTTCCCTGTCGGGTCTCCGTTGCCGTTGGGGCCTAGCGCCGTGGAGCGGCCTCCAACCGGAACGACAGCTCAAGTCACGGAGCCGGCGGCGCTGTGGACCTACCATCGTGGAGCTGGCCGGATTCGGAGCTTCGGAGCGTGGAGAGCTGTGGTAGCGCGATGCTGCGACCCGACTCCGGTGGATGGTGACACCGGGAGCTCGCGGGTCTCCGGTGGGAGACTGCTTTACGGAGCACCAGCAACAGCAACGTCTCCCGCCCGAATTGCGGGGCTGAAAGTGACCTGGAGCAGGGCCTTACACCGCCCGGCGCGGCTTAAACAGCCACGGGACTTGCTAGCGCCTGCCGGGGGCTCCAACATCAAGACCCAGAGCAGGGCCTTACATCGCCCGGCGCGGCTTTAAATGGCCGCGGACTTGCTAACGCCCGCCAGGGGCTTTGACTTTGACTTCGGGAGAAGAATGGAGAGCAGGGGAGAGACAAGATTTTGCCTTCCATCACAGTGAGGAGGAGATTCACTGTGATGGATGTTTGTGTAAATTGTGTTGGTGTGTGTCTTGGTTATTTTCTTGTATGACTGCAGAAACCAAATTTCGTTTGAACCTCATGTGCGGTTCAAATGACAAATAAATGGTATTGTATTGTATTGTATTGTATTGTATTGTATTGTATTGTTTGCCTGACCGTAGCAACTGGAACAGTCCATTGGTGGAAGGGGTCTCCCATGATCTTATTGGCTCTAGAGTTACACCTTCTGATGTATAAATCCTGCCGAGGGGCGAGTGAAATTCCCATAGTGCGTTTTGCCGAAAGCACTACTCTCTGCAGAGCCTTCTTGTCCTGGGCAGAGCAGTTCCCAAACCAAATCGTGACATTTCCGGACAAGATGCTTTCCACAGCCGCTGAGTAGAAGCACTGGAGGATCCTCAGAGACACTCTGAATTTCCTCAATTGCCTGAGGTGGTAAAGGTGCTGTCTTGCCTTACTCACGAGTGCTGCAGCATGTAATGTGCTTGTCATATCCTCAGAGATGTGGACTCCCAGGTATTTAAAACAGCTCATCCTATCCACAGTATCCCCATTTATCCTCAATGGTGTGTACGTCCTCAGATGATGTGCCCTCCTAAAGTCCACGATCAGCTCCTTAGTTTTTTTGATGTTCAAGAGGAGGCTGTTGTCCTGACACCAGAGTGCCAGGTCAGCCACCTCCTCCCAGTAGGCCTTCTCTGGGATCAGGCCCACCACCACAGTGTCAAAGTCAAAGTCAAAGTCAAAGTAGCCTTTATTGTCATTCAGACCTTGCGGTCTGAACAAAATTTCATTGCCTTGCACCTACATATAGTAAAAAATGACAAAAACACACAAAAAACACAAATTAACATCCACCACAGTGAGTTGAATACTCCTCACTGTGATGGAAGGCAAAAGTCTTTAGTCTTTGTCTCTTCCCTTCTTATTCTCCCTCTGCGCCGAGGCGATCCAGGCTTCGGATGTTGTGACCCCACCGGGTGATGGTAAGTAATGTCAGTCCCGTGGCTGAATCCAAGCTCTGCGAACGGGCCGGTTCAACCTCGCGGCCCGGAGTGGTCGAAGCCGCTGAAGCTGCGGCCCTCCAGTCCAGAGGACGCAGCTGTTGTCGCGGGAGCTCCGGAGAACAGGTCACCAACCTGGGACCTGCGAGCTCCCGACGATGTCGTCCACCGGGCCCGCGGCCGGTCCTCCGAGGTCGGATCGCTGCTGCCGCAGCCTCTGCCCGCTCCGAGGTCTGGTGGCTGCTGCCGCTGCCGCTGCCCGCTCCAGGATCGGGTGGCCACTGCCGCTGCCCGCTCTGGGGTCGGGTCGCCGCAGCCGCTGCCTGCTCCGAGGTCGGGACGCCACTGCCGCTGCCCGCTCCGGGGTCGGGTCGCCACTGCCGCTGCCCGCTCCGAGTTCGGGTCGCTGCTGCCCCAGCTCCGAGGCCGCCAGCTCCACTATTAGGCCTCGGCGCAGGCGGAGGCGGAGACGGGGGATACGACAAGAGAAGTCGCATCCCCTGAAATAAGAGACCAAAAACATGTTTTCACCCCCCCACCCACACACATACACAATAAACCAAAAACGAACTAAAACAGGACAAAAGAATAACATAAAAAAGAAAAAATAAACAGACGGACTGCAGGTGAGCCGCAGCTGCTAAGGCAGCGCCGCCATCTTGAATTGTGTCATCAGGTGTCATCAGCAAACATGATTATCGAGCTGGAACTGAACCTAGCCACACAGTCATGTGTGTACAGGGAGTACAGTAGGGGGCTGAGGACGCAACCCTGGGGGGATCCTGTGCTCGGGGTGAGGGACTTCGATGTATTTCCCCCTATCTTGACTACCTGGGGCATGGCGGAGAGGAAGTCCAGGACCCAGGCACACAGGGGGGTGTTGAGCCCCAAATCCAGTAGCTTCTCGGCCAGTCTGGTGGGGACTATCGTGTTGAAGGCTGAACTGAAGTCTATGAACAGCATCCTCACGTAGCCCCCCTTCTGGCTGTCAAGATGAGAGAGAGCGATGTGCAGAACCTGGGAGACCGCATCGTTCATGGATCCGTTCGGCCGGTATGCGAATTGTAACGGCATTTCATACCGCTGCGTTGTAAGCTACCCAAGCGAAATATGAGGTGCTATTCTTCCAATTTGTGTGCGGCCCCACTCTGGCAAAGGAGGAGGCCCAGGTCAAAAAGGTCAGGATGGGAAGGGGATTTGAAATGGTTTGCAACCAGGAAATCCTGTAGGCCTAAGCGTAAGTGTTCAACAAAATGGTTACAGGTTTTAATTCCTCCTTCGACTTAGAAAAGAGTAAGACGACTGGAGGATTGCAAATTATGCACCCTTGTTTTAAAAGTAAGAAAGATTAGACCCGGCAAATACTTTAACCTTGATGAAGGAAAGCTGCCACAAAGAAGAAACACAGACACAGTTGATAGCTATATGGACATTTAGATTAATGAAGGAAAGCCACCACAGAGTTGTTAGCTGAGCAGTGTATTAACAAATGACTGAATTTATTTAATGAAGGAAAAGTGACTGCTAATGAGGGCAATGCAATTGAAATTGTTAATATGGACGTGCCAAAGGTGTTTGACAGTCGTAATAAGCTCATAAAAGCAATACTAAAAGTGATGGAATAAAGGGGAAGTAGCTGTATGGGTATAAAATAATGTCAGGGGCAAGAATGAGTATCGTGGATTGGGCTTGTGGAAGGAAAGCAGTGGTGTTCCCCTAAAGTTAATATCTAAATCACTGCTTTTCATGATGTATATACATTTCTCAGGTGTGCATTTTAAATTTCAAAGTGTGATAATGAGGGGGATCATTGACATAAAAATATATAGTCAGTTAAAGGCAAGTTACAGGCAATAAAGATATTGCCTGTCAGTCTTTGTCCTGCCTCTTTCTTTTCCCAGCTTTCTCCCCACCCCCTCTCCTACAACCAGTCTGAAGAAGGGTTCCGACCTGAATCGTTACCCATCCATGTTCTCCAGAGATGCTATCTGACCTGCCATATCTTAGTGTCCTTTTAAGATATGATCAAGTTGGTGGAATGGGCAGAGTATTTTAAAGTGATATATTTCCAGAGAAAAAATGGAATAAATAAATATTATATAAAGGTTACCACTCTAAAGCTGTTGTAGACATAGAAATGTCAATGTATATATGTGCGCACAAATAGTTGTTGGTTAGAAAATAGGCCGAGAAAATGATTAACAAAAACACCGGACCCTGGACTTTGTACACAGAGACAGTGGTCAATTCTCTGGCATGATGTATATCAGTGTGATTCTATTTCTCACTAGGGAGAAAGGTAATTCTCATTTGAAAAGAAAGTCTAATGCAATTGAACTTTTCCCACTCCACCAACATCATGTAACATATAATATGTTTCTAAGTTACATTATGATTAAATGTGAATACTTCAGAATTTCTTTAATTGTTGTTTCACAATGTTTGCTTGGAAAAATATTTTCACTCCACACTTCGGCTGCCTTTGTGCACCACCTCTTTTTGTCTTTCTCCCAAAGAAAGGCCATGTGTTTCCCATCTGGAGTTGCCTGCTGTTTGGTCTTTACAAACAGCCCCTTCCCCCACTGCAATGACTGACAGTACAAAGTTAAATTCACACCTGTTAGTATAGGTATCAAATTAAGCAGCTGGCTATGTCTGACACTATTCATTTTCAGGTGTGAAATCCTTATCTTTTGAATGGGATGCTTGAACTTCATTTCCATTCTTTTGTTGTTCCAGTGATGTGTCTAATCACTTACAAAATAGAAAGGCTGAGGGAGTGTGATTGAATTACGTCAGCCCGAAGATAAGCCAGGAGAAAAGTAAAATGGTGTAAAGAAAATTCATTGGATTCAGTGTACTTCTGTGATGTTGTAGCACACAAATATTTCATTGCTATTCTTTGTTGCAACATTAAAACATGAGTGGTTTGAGGATTAATTTGTGCTTTTGCTGTTCCTTTGGAGTTAACCTTTAATCCTTTATACTAATCGTGCTGTCATACACTGATTGCAACACAGCTGTCCTTTTTTAGCTTACTGTTTAGTTTAGTTTAATTTAGTTTAGAAATACAGAGCGGAAACAGGCTCTTCGGCCCACTGAGTCCACGCTGGCCAGTACACTAGCACTATCCTACACACCAGGGAGAATTTACTATTTTTACAGAAGCCAATTAACCTACAAACCTGCACATCTTTGGAATGTGGGAGGAAATGGAGCACCTGGAGAAAACCCATGCGGTCACAGGGAGAACCTACAAACTCTACGCAGACAGCACCCATAGTCAGGATAAAACCTGGGTCTCTGCGCTGTAAGGCAGCTGCTTTGTCATTGCACCACTATGTCACGGTGATAAAACATTTTCCTTTTGTCAGCTGGTTGCCTGACATGCTAGAAAACTATCACCATATTTTGAAGTTTTCAATCCATGTGACTTTTGAATTCAAACAAGATGTAGAAGTTCTGTTTGCCAGATAGCGTGTTTGATCCTGACCTCTGGTGCTGACGGTGTGGATTTTGTAATGGGTGACACGACAGTTCTTTTGCTGCCAGAAAGCTCTAGTGACTAACATAGAGCAATCCTAACATTGAGTGCTGTCCATGCCTTCCTTCTGAATCAGCAATTACACATGATTACACTGAGTGTTCCAGTTTAGTTTAGAGATACAGCGCGGAAACAGGCCCTTCGGCCCACCGGGTCCGTGCCGACCAGCGATCACCGCACATTAACACTGTCCTACACCCACTAGGGACAATTTTTACATTTACCAAGCCAATTAGCCTACATACCTGTACGTCTTTGTAGTGTGGGAGAAAACCGAAGATCTCGGAGAAAACCCACGCAGGTCACGGGGAGAACGTACAAACTCCGTACAGACAGCAACCGTAGTCGGGATTGAACCCGGGTCTCCGGCGCTGCATTCACTGTAAAGCAGCAACTCTACCACTGCGCACCGTGACTGCCCACATCAGTGTTCAGAGATTCCTCCCACATCAGTGTTCAGTTTTGCTCACCATGTTATAGGAAAAATGTTGTCAAGCTGGAAAGGATGCAGAAAAAATTTACAAAGATGTTGCCTGTATGATTCTATGACTAAGTGCTGGAGTAACTCAGCGGGTCAGGCAACAGGAGAATGGATAGCTGACGTTTTTAGTTGGGAACGTTCTTCAGACATTGATCACCCATTCGCACAAGTTCTACGTTACCCCACTTTCACATCCACTCCCTACATACCTGGGTTAATTCATAGAGACCGATTAACCTACAAACCTGCAAGTCTTTGGGGTGTGGGAGGAATCTGGAACACTTGGAGGAAACCCACGCGGTCACAGGGAGAACTTGCAAACTCTGCACAGACGGCACCTGAGGTCAAGATCGAACATAGGTCTCTGGTGCTGTGAGGTAGCAGTTCTACAAGCTGCTTCATAGTGTCACCCCAACAAGTTTTCTTGTGCCATTTTGGGTATTTTAATTAGTAATATTCTTGCCTCTGGATCAGAAAGTTGTGGGTTCAATTTCCACCATGGGATTTCAGCACAAAAGCCCAACTTCATTGAGGAACTGAAGGAATGATAGACCATTTGAAGTGTTGTTTGCCATCTGGGGTGTTAATCCGAGAACTTTGTCTGCTTTCTCAGATGCTCATTAAAAAATTCATGTGACACCATTAATGTCCTGGTGAATGTTTATTCTTCAATCAACATCATTAAAATAAATTATCTTGACATTATCACATTGCTGTTTGTAGAGGCTTGCTGTATGCAAATCAAATTCCGTGATTCATGCATTAATGCAGAGTTAATGCCCAACTCCAGAAACAAATACTCTATTCTCAGTTGCTACATGACAAGAAGTAACCTGGCAGACAGAGGAAAAGAACCAGTCTGAAGAAGGGTCCCAACCCGAAACATCACCTATCCATGACCTCCAGTGATGCTGCCTGATCCGTTGAGTTACTCCAGCACTTTGTGTAAACCAACATCTGCGGTTTCTTGTTTCTACAAGCAAAACACAAACAGCTGGAGGAACTCAATGGCTCAAGCAGCATTTCTGGAGGGAATGGATAGGCGATATTTCAGGTTTGGAAGAAAGGTCCCAACCCAAAACATCGCCTGTCAATTTTCACCACAGATGCTGTCTGACCCATTCAGTTCCTCTAGCACTTTGTATTTTGCTCAAGATTCCAGTGTCTCCAGCTCCTTTTGTCTCCAAAGAACCAAGGACGTCCATAAATACATCCCCCTTGAGAAAGTGCAGTCTCCTCCGATTCTTGGGAATCTGTGGCCCATGAGAACTCAAAGTGGAGAAGGATCATTCAGGATGGTATTTATTTTATGACTTCAAAAATAAACATTATTCGTGATAAAAAATAAATATTAAAAAAAACAGAGCACAGCTCCTAAAGCAATTTTTTTGAGTAGGCCTATTCACAGTGTAAAGTCATAGCCATACAGAACAGAAACATCACCTTCGGCCCAACTTGTCCATGCTGACCAAGATGCCCCATCTTCACTAGTTCCACCTGCCTGCAGTTGGCTCAGATCCATATAAACCTTTCCTAACTATGTATCTCTCCAAATACCTTTAAAATGTTGATAGAATACTTGCCTCAACTAACTCCTCTGACAGCATGTTCCATATACCCACCACCCTCTGTGTGAAAGAGTAGCCCCTCAGGTTCTTATTCAATCTTTCCCCTCTCAACTTTAACCTATATCCTCTAATTCTTGATTCCCCTATGCTGGGTAAAATACTATGTGCATTCACTCTATCTATTCCATTTCAAGATCACATACATTGCCACAAGATCACCCCTCATCCTCCTGTGCTCCAAGGAATAAAGTCCTAGCCTGCCAAACCTCTGAAATCCTGGCAACATACTTGTAATTCTTTCCTGCACTCTTTCCAACTGTTAGCAACTCTCTTTTTTCTCTATACATAACACCTTTGACTCTCTTTAGACGTTAAACTTTATGTTAGACTTTAGACTTCAGAGATACTGCGAGGAAACAGGCCTTTTGGCCCACCGAGCGGCAATCACCCCGTACACAATAGGAACAATTTACAATTTTTACTGAAGCCAATTAACCAATCTGTATGCCTTTGGAGTGTGAGGGGGGGGGGGGGTGGGGAACCAGAGTAAACCCACGCCGTCAAAGCGAGAACGTACAAACTCTATACAGACAGTATCCGTAGTCAGGATCAAACCCGGGTCTCTGGTGCTGTAAGGCAGCAACTCTACCGCTGCCCACTGTGCCGCCCTAGAGACTAATGTGGCTCTGGAACCTTCAGGAGCCCTGCAAGAATGGCAGGAGAAATGCACCACCTGACAAACCACTTATGCATCCACTCCGTCGTGCACCTTCCGATGCACGTGTGGAATTACATTAACCTCATCAATCAACTGGGAACCAAGTAAACTAGAGTGGAACCAAGTTATCCTTAATCTGTAACAAAAAGAAGAAAGAAGCTACACCTCAACCTTACTTCATTGTGTGCAATGTGCTTTTGGACGCACTGAGGTTGTGAAATGCAAGCCTGTTGCAAGGCTGCAAAGAAAGGTCCCGACCCGAAATGTCGCTTGTCCATTCCTCGCTGTGGGGCGGCACAGTGTCAGAGACCTGGGTTTAATCCTAACTATGGGTGCTAACTGTACAGAGTTTGTACATTCTCCCTGTGACCGCGTGGGATTTCTTGGGCGCCTCCGGTTTCCTCCCACACTTCAAAGATATGCAGGTTTGTAGGTTAATTGGCTTTGGTAAAATTGTAAATTGTCCCTAATGTGTGAGATAATGTTAATGTATGGTAGTGATCGCTGATCCGAAGCGGCCTGTTCCCACTCTGTAACTAGCGAACCAGTGTTCGCCCATACACTAGTTCTATCCTGGACATTAGAGACAATTTACAGAAGACAATTAACCTACAAACCTCCACGTCTTTGGGGGTGTGGAAGGAAGCAAATGGTCCACATCCACAGCTAACAATGGACCATTGTGGGCTCCACCTTACCTTACTCATCAGTGCCAGCTCTGATATGTTCTGTACCTTTTCATGCCTCTAGTTTCCCTCTACCATGACTCAGTCTGAAGAAGGGTCCTGACCCGAAACATCACCTATTCCTTTTCTCCAGAAATGCTGCCTGACCTGCTAAGTTACTCCAGCATTTTGTGTCTAACTTCGGTGTGAACCAACATCTGCAGTGCCTTCCTACACATTTTACAAAACTTTGGGATGCCTGATGACATTGTATTCTTTGCTCTCTATTGGAAAGGTCTGTCAACAGCAGGAGTGCTGTGTTCCTATCATAAACAAAATTTCATCAATATAAAAGCATTCATGTGTAGCCAGCAGAATAAAACAGAAACAGACCTATAAGTATCGACATGCCTGCTGCAGGGCATTCAGGGCTGAGGAAGTTGATTGAAAGCTTTTCTTCAGGCAACAGCCAGCAAAATCCTTTCATATGTATCAACATAGTCAAAGCAGTGATAAGTGCGTCAATCACATTGCTATCTGTTCTACAGACAAGAAGCCAAAGAAGGGGAATAAACAAATTGCTGGTATCCCAAAATCTTTGCCTTTGACACTTACTTTACACATATAAAAGATAAGCTTTCTTATCTTTATCTTTAAGATTGAAGTTGACATTTTGTATACGTTCACTGTGGCAAGCAGCCTGCAAATATTTGAAATCATTGGATTAACATGCAACGAGTTTATGGCACCAAGTTGTTGGCTGAAAGTTTTGAACTGTAAAAAAGTTTGTTCTTCGCTGGGATTCAGATTCAGATTAAAAGTGTGGAGAAATGTAACTCTCGTAGAGCCAAGAACAGTTTGATCGACTTGGATCCTGTAAGGGACCTATTTTCCTTAAGGTTGATATTGCTAAAACTTTATCTGTTTTATCCGTTTATTTTTTATTTATATATAAAAAATAAATTAACTCTCATGCACTAATATCATTAATCTGAGTTTGAAAGACTAAAGACAAAATGTAACTTTCAGGCATGCAGATTTGATGCACCTTGTCATAACTTGTAAAACGGTTTCATATTTGTGGTTTTATTCATGCAGGAATGAGAGGATGAGAAAGAAAAATGCAGCTTTTTCTTCAAACACTTTTTTTTTTACCTGACAATTACTGATTACCTGTTCCCAAAAGTCGCATAACTAAAGAACAACATTAACAGCATGGAAAGTATTACATACTGGTTAGTCTTCCATGGAGATTTTCGTAGATAAATTAATGAAGGAAAAATCAGGCATGATCCCTGAGAGGAATACAGTTCTCTTTACATGATTTTCCCTTAGGCACTGTGGTTAAGTGATGCAATTATTTTTCCAAGAATAGGGGCGGCACAGTGGCGCAGCTGGTAGTGCTGCTACTTCACAGCGTCAGAGATGTGTTTTGATCCTGACCTTGGGTGCTGTTTGTGTGGAGTTTGCATGTTTTCCATATGACCGCATGGGTTTCTTCTGGGTGCTCCATTTTCCTCCCACATGCCAAAGATGTGTGGGTTTGGAGGTTAATTGGCCTCTGTAAATTGCCCCTTGTGTGTAGGGACTGGATGAGAAAGTTGGACAACATAGAACTAGTGTGCAGAAAGGAACTAGAGATGCTGGTTTAAATGGAAGATATGCTTCTCTTTTCAGACCATCCAGAAAATCCAGAAAAGGATGAATGACCAATCTCATCAATGGCAAAACTACCTCAAGGGTAGCAGGCAACAGATTGGTTGCAATTGTTCATCAATTTGTGGACCGGCAGTGGTGTCCATGCAAAAGATGGTGATGCTCAGAGGATAATTTACCCCTCGTATGCACGTGTTCTCAGACAAACAAAATAGAGGAGAAACTTCAGACTTCTCCTGACTCCAGATTTGATTTGGAAAGACACAAAATGCTGAAGTCACTCAACGAGTCAGGCAGCATCCCTCGAGAATTTTTTCTGAAGAAGGATCCTGACCCAAAACTCCAGCTATCCATGTTCTCCATGGATGCTGCCCAACCCACTGAGTCACTCCAGCATTCTGTGTTTTTCCTTGGGAAACCAACATCTGCAGTTCCTGAGTTCACCAGATTTGAAAGAAGCTTTTTGCTTCCCAGCCAATTTTTTTGTCAGCACTACTGTGTAGAGCAGTTAGATCCAGTTTCAGATTTCATTCCCAAAGCCTATTTTGGTGAACATATCCATCATGTCGAAGTGCAATATTCTGTCAAAGGGTTGCTGTTAGTTCAAGCAGACAAAGCAAATGTCCAATCTCTTGTCCCACATGTAGGTGATTATATCCCTGAGAAATGTAAAAGGATGGCACAGGCCAGAATAAAAGGACATTTAGAAAGGAAATAAGGAGGAATTTCCTCAGTCAGAGGGTGGTGAATCTGTGGAATTTGTTGCCACAGATTACTGTGGAGGCCAAGTCAATGGGTATATTTAAAGCTAATATCTCTGCTTAGACACGTTGTTGATTCGAAAAGGTTGCAAAGGTTACAGACAGGAGTGGGATAGCGAAGGAAAGATAGATCAGTCATGAATAAATGGCGGAGTTGATTTGATGGGCTGAATGGTCTAATTCTGCTCCTATGACTTATGAACAAAAGGATTTACGAAGTAAAATATTTGGCTCAATTGGTGATGACTTTTTAATGGTGAAATCAGAATAAATTTCAGATATTCTCCACTCCCCCTCTTGTTTAGATGAGACTGCTGATGCCCTTGCCGACGTCATGTAATATAATATGCCCATGCAGGTAGACAAGATGTTCTTTCCCTTTCACCCTGTAACAGTCCCTCCAATTTACCTCACGTTCATTCTCAGTAATACAGTATATTGTTTGGCTCTTATCCTTGTGTAGTCACAATTCATCAGATCATCACAGACACAGAGAATGACTAAAACACATACACCTTGTTTGTTCCACCCTTCCCCACCACATATGACTATCACTCCCACAACACAAATCTATACATTTTGATTTACATATTTGCATTATTTTTAAATGCAACCTTTCAACTGATGTTCTGAGCCTCTGACCTTCTTCAAAAACTTGTGTTGTATCCAGCTACGTGTCACTTCTTGCTTCCTTTCCATAGAATATCGTGTCTTTAGACCTTTAGACTTTAGAGATCTTTAGGAAACACTAGTTTAGGTACACGAGCAATATTTCTTACACACGTGACAATTTACAATTTTTTACCTAAGCCAATTAACCTAAAAACCTGTATATCTTTGGAGTGTGTGAGGAAGCCGGGGCATCCGGAGAAAAGCCACACGGTCACAGGTAGAACGTACACTCTGTACAGACAGCACCTGAGGCTCGTCTCGAACCCTGGTCTCTGGCACTGTAAGGCAGCAACTTTACCGCTGCACCACCATACTGTTTTGCATTGTGTCATTTCTTCCATGGTGCCTTCTGGATCAATGTTTGGAGTACACTTATAAGCACACAACTTTGATATGTTCTTACACACTTCCCATTGGAATTAAGTAACTTACATGTACACTTCTGATTTTTTTTAACCCTGTCGTCGCAGAATCTCTCTTAGGCCAACATGTTTTCCTACATCACTCCACCATGGTGAGGGCCCCCACAGCTCAGCAGCTTACATAACGTCTCTGATCTCAGTGGTGAGTCTACAGTAGTGTGAGAGGTCAGACATGTGCACATCTGACTCTCAGCTCCTTCCTGATTTCTATCCTGCAGTGTGGAGGCATGGAAGTCTGGAATGTGTTGCTGTGCACTCTACACCAGCCTATGCTTCTCAAAGGACCCACCAGCTAACTGTCAACACATTTGGGACTATTAACCCATCTGATCTTTACACCACTGCTGCCTGACCTGTTAACCTTTTCCTGCTGGCTGTTTTGAATTTACATTTTCCAGCATCGGCATGCTTTTCTTATTATCGTTTCTTGATAAAATCATAGATTATATTTATAAAATCATATGGAACATGGATAAAGAGAAAGGCCTCAGTCATTTCCCCAGGATAATGGAGTCTAAAACTACATGGCATAAGCAATGGTGCTGCTTTGTTATTGTCACCTATACTGATATACAGTGAAATACTTTGTTTTACATGTTATCCAGGCAAATCATTCCATATATTATTACATCAGGCTGTACAACAAAGAAAATAAACAAAGACCAGAATATAGTGTTACTGCTACAGAGAACATTGTTAGTTATTCCAACAGTTTTAGAATTGAGGTTAAAAGGAGTAGATTGGTAGACACACAGAGTCTCTTGCCCAGAGTAGGGGAATCGCAAACCAGTGGACATAGGTTTAAGGTGAAGGAGGAAAGATTTAATTTAGAAACTAAGGAGTTACTTTTTACACAAAAGGTGGTGGATGTATGAATGAGCTGCCAGAGGTGATAATTGAGGTCGGGACCATTGCAATGTTTAAAAAAACAATAGATAGGTACATGCATAGGACAGATTTAGAGGGATAAGGGCCAAATGCAGGCAGTTGGGACTGGTGTGGATGGGACATGTTGGTCAATGTGGGCAGGTTGGACCAAAGGGCCTGTTTCCACGCTGTATGATTATATGACTCGATGAGTAGATCGGTTACATTAGATGTAAGAAGATCCGTTGGGACTTGCATGCAAAAAAACGTCACGCTCCAGCACTATCTTTACAGTCATGATGAGTGGGAGGCTTAAGTGGAAAAGGGGAAGATTTAAAAGGGACCTGAAGGGCAATTTGTTTTACACAGAGGGTGGTGTGTATGTGGAACTCACTGCCAGAACAAGTGATAGTGGCAGGTATAGTTATGATATTTAAAATACACTTAGACAGCTACATGGATAGGAATGGAGGGGTCTGGGCCAGGCACAAGCAAGTGGAACTAGCTCAGTTATGCAATTTGGTAAGCATGGATGAGCTGAAGGGTCTCCTTCTGTGCTGAATAGCTTTATGGATTTCACTTATGGTTTGCATGTTAATTATCCCCACACATGAACTCCTCCCGAAACATGAACTCCTTTTCCTCATTCCGTTAACCTCTTTATGAATTTAGTTTATTTTAGTTCGGAGATACAGCATGGAAACAGGCCCTTCGGCCCACCGAGTCCATGCCGATCAACGATCGCCCATACACTAGTTCTATCCTACACACTAGGGATAATTTACAGAAACCCAATTAACCTATACACCTGCACATCTTTGTAATGAGGGAGGAAACCAGACCTGGAGAAAACACACACGGTCACAGGAAGAGCATACAAACTCTGTACAGATCGCACTGGAAGTCAGGATCGAACCTGTCTCTAGCGCTGTGAGGCAGCAATTTCACTGCTGTGCCATTGTGCTACCCTTGATGCCATAGCATTGTCAAGAACCATTCTTTGATGTATTCCTTTGAGCCTTAAAAACAGAAAGCTTTCCTCTAAGTTCCTGGCCCGTATTTCCCTGTCTGCCTTTGGCAGTTTGTGACACTTAAAAAATGTTTGCGCCTCAAACGACAAAGAACAATCCAGGAACCAGCTCTCTTCCAAACTATGCGAAACCTGAATAACCAGTATATGAAAGGTGGGCCTTTAAGGCTGACATCATCAGCATCTTATGGTTTGCATGTTAATTATCCCCACACATGAACTCCTCCATGTTCACACATTATCCCCACACATGAACTCTTCCCTTCCCTCCCGTACCACCCCCTCCCCGGGCACTTTCCGTTGCAAACGCAAGAAATGCAACACCTGTCCCTTTACCTCCCCCCTCGACTCCATTCAAGGACCCAAGCAGTAATTCCAGGTGCGATAGAGGTTCACCTGTATCTCCTCCAACCTCATCTACTGCATCCGCTGCTCTAGATATCAGCTGATCTACATCGGTGAGACTAAGCGGCGGTTGGGCGATTGTTTCGCCGAACACCTCCGCTCGGTCCGCTTGAACCTACCTGACCTCCCGGTGGCTCAGCACTTCAACTCCCCCTCCCATTCCCAATCCGACCTCTCTGTCCTGGGTCTCCTCCATTGCCAGAGTGAGCAACACCGGAAATTGGAGGAACAGCACCTCATATTCCACTTGGGGAGCCTGCATCCGGCGGACATGAACATTGAATTCTCCCAATTTTGTTAGCCCTTGCTGTCTCCTGCCCTTCCTTAGCCCTCGAGCTGTCTCCTCCCATCCCCCAGTCCTCGGGCTCCTCCTCCTCCCTTTTTCCTTCCTTCTCCCCGCCATCCCCTATCAGTCTGAAGAAGGGTTTCGGCCGGAAACGTTACCTATCTCCTTCGCTCCATAGATGCTGCTGCACCCGCTGAGTTTCTCCAGCATTTTTGTGTATCATCAGCATCTTGCCTGGTCATATGGCCTTGTACATCTTGACACAACAAGATGGCGGCGCTGCCTTAGCAGCTGCGGCTCGCCTGCAGTCCGTCTGTTTTTTTTCTTTTTTGTGTTGTTCTTTTGTCCTGTTTTAGTTCATTTTTGGTTTATTGTGTATGTGTGTGGGTGGGGGGGAGTACACATGGTTTTGGTCTCTTATTTCGGGGGGATGCGACTTCTCTTGTCGTATCCCCCGTCTCCGTCTCCGCCTGCGACGAGGCCTAATAGTGGAGCTGGCGGCCTCGGAGCTGGGGCAGCGGCGACCCGACCCCGGAGTGGGCAGCGGCAGCAGCGATCCGAACCCGGAGTGGGCAGCGGCAGTGGCCACCCGACCCCGGAGCGGGCAGCGGCAGCAGCGATCCGACCTCGGAGGACCGGCCGCGGGCCCGGTGGACGACATCGTTGGGAGCTCGCAGGTCCCAGGTTGGTGACCTGTTCTCCGGAGCTCCCGCGACAACAGCTGTGTCCTCTGGACTGGAGGACCGCAGCTTCGGCGGCTTCGACCACCCCGGGCCGCGGAGCTGAACCGGCCCGTTCGCGGAGCTTGGATTCAGCCGCGGGACTGATATTACTTGCCATCGCCCGGCGGGGTCACAACATCCGAAGCCTGGATCGCCTCGGCGCAGAGGGAGAATAAGAAGGGAAGAGAGATAGACTTAAGACTTTTGCCTTCCATCACAGTGAGGAGTATTCACCTCACTGTGGTGGATGTTAATTTGTGTTTTTTGTGTGTGTTTTTGCCATTTTTTACTATATGTAGGACTGCAAGGCAACAAAATTTCATTCAGACCTTGCGGTCTGAATGACAATAAAGCTACTTTACTTTACTTTTACTTTCACATGTTCCATGGGACCAGCGCAGCACAAACTTCGCTATTGACAAATATTGAGCGATTGGTACAATTGGCAGGGGTTTTGCAAGCAACTCCCTCCCCCTTACCCCTTTCCCCATTGCAGTTATAATTATAAACTGCTACACTACAAAAGTAGAAGCAAGGAAATGGAAATGCTAGTTTACAAAATAGACGCAAAGTGCTGGGGTAACTCAACAGGTCAGGCAGCATCGCTTGAGAACATGGATATGTGATGTTTCCATCTGCAGAAGGGTCCCAACCCAAAAAGTCACAGATCCATGTTCTCCAGATATGCTGTCTGACCCGCTGAGTTACTCAAGCACTTTGAATCTTTTTTTGTAAACTAGCGCCTGCAGTTTACAGACTACCACTCCGCACAGACAGCACCTGTAGTCAGGATCGTACCTGGCTCTCTGGTTCTGTGAGGCAGCAGATGGAGGTCCCCACCCAATACATTACCACAATCCATATTCTCCAGATATGCCGCCTGACCCACTGAGTTACTCCAGCGCTTTGTGGCTTTTTTTAAAAACACCACAAAAGTAATTCACTGGGATTATCTGCTAATATGGTCACGTAATTACGACTACTGTATATTTAGCAGTTAGATTACATTAAGCTTCTCCCCTTCATAGGTTTCAGAAATCAGTCTCTTTCAAAATTTCTCTCACATTTATTTGTAAGCTTGTCCGCATCATTCCTTTGAACCTCCAGGCCCTGTTTGCTCCCTGCTCTGCCCCAAATTCTGAGTTCAGGGGTTCAGGAACCCCTGTATGTTCTTTGCTGCAGTGTCCCTCCCCTCCAACCCCTTTCAAAAGAAAGTGTTCAGAATTGTCTAAGTATGCATGCAATTGGGTTTATGAACCAAGTACATACAGATTTTCTTTTATTTATATTTTATATTTTTTAATTAAAATATGATATTGGTGATAAAATTATGAAAACACTGAATACCCCAACTGTTTTGTTTGGAATCATACTTTTGCAATGGGTTTCATCTAGTCTAGCTGTAATTGGAGCACACCGATGTTATAATCCAATCTCTAGTAACCATTAATAACCACATTTGTTTGCTCAATACATACCAAGTGACTTTTCAGACTGGGTTAGTCTCTGTCTCGTCACTAGGGAGAAAAAAAATCCTTCTTATATCCTGGCTACGTGAAGGGTGTTTGATTCAGGTTGAATTCAAATTAACGTGGGATTCCAGTGAGTTTGCTTTGGCAGCTAACTGACTGAAGCAGACCCAGAGCAAGACTATAAGGCAACTGATGCCATCAACCAACAACTAACAAGGCTCGGCTTCATACTCACTTGAACATAAGCATCTTTAGAAGTGGTGTACGCAATTAATGTATCCCAACTGGTACCATTTTGACTCCAGGAATAAGTAAAGCGTTTACTTTCAAATTTTTTTGCAGCAGGATTTGTTTTATTAGCAATTTTGTAAACTATATATTTCTTTTTAAGAGAAATAGAGGTAATGTTTGGTACTCAGCTTTAGAAAATGTTAATTATCATAATTTGTTCTGTGCCTCTTGGGTGCAAAATAGTGATGCCAAAAGAAATAGGTAATCAAAACTTTCCTTCTCCTGGCTTCTTATCAACAATGTTTTTATGTTAATTTTTTAATCCCTCTATAGGTTTCCCTCATCTGGTCCTTCACTCATTGTCACATTCTCTAGTTTGGTTAAGTTTAGTTTTTTATTGTCACGTGTACCGAGGTACATTGGAAATCTTTGTTGTTGCATGCTGTCCTGTCAGCAAAAAATATATGTTCTGCTCTTCAATCTGGTATTCTCTTTTCTTATTCATTGGGGGAAGAGCCTTCAGCCATCAGGGCCTTGCTGTTGTTAATTCCCTTCCAAACCAACACAGGGGTTAAATCAATACCCTCCAAAAAATAAGAATCATAATGGGCAATTATGCCTTTCCATTCTGAAACAAATAGCATGCCAACTCTGTGCTGCCTATCTGATTGCTGTGAAGACAATGCAAACCATGTGGTTCATTGGATGCACACCACAGGAAGGGGTCAAAATAATGAGCACAGCCGCAGGTCAGCCTGCACTATTTCAAACCAACTTCTAACTTTGAAAGAGGGGAAGTACTTTCCAAGGTATGGTACAAATGCTAATTGGATTGTGATACTCTGGGCAATGGTGCCAAACATACCATTGTTAGCCCCAAGAGTTTTCAGTGCTATTTTGGAGGCCTTGGTGAAAATTGTAGAAAGGAAGAGTAATGCCCTATGTTTGTAGCTGGCTAGTATGACCTCTCCCTTCAAAAGCAGTGGGAGAAACTAGCTGGAATGATTGAAGACAGAAGACAAGCCTCAGTGGTGCAGTACCACGGGCGTTCCAAAGAACCCACACATGCTCAGCATCATAGACTGTTTCTACTACTTGTTTCACAAACTATTCAGTGTACTAAATCCCCCAACCATTTTCTGCAAATTGCTGTACCATTGCTTTGGGAACAGCACAGTGGCGCAGCGATAAGTTGCTGCCTCACATCGCCAGAGACCCGGTTTCAATCCTGACTATGGCCTCTGTCTGTACAGTGTTTGCACCGTCTCCCTGTGACCGCGTGGGATTTCCCCTTGTGTTCCGGGTTCCTTCCACATTCCAAAGATGTGTAGGTTTGCAGGTTACTTGGCTTCTGTAAATGATCCCTCGTGTGTAGAATAGGACCAGTGTATGGGTGACCGTTGGCTGGCACAGACTCAATGGGACAAAGAGATTGTTTCCACACTGTACCTCAAAACTAAAACTAAACCTAAAACCAAAGCTTGCAGTGAGGTATTGAGATATGAGATCCCAGGTTTCTTTCCCCTCAACCCACCCTGAAAATCAGTCATAAGAAGGATCCCAACCCGAAACGTCACCTCATCATGTTCTCCAGAGATGATGCCTGACCTGCTGAGTTACTCCACCAATTTGTGTCCTTTTGAGTAAACCGGCATCTGCAGTTCCTTGTTTCTACATGAAATATACTAATTTACATTTGCTACAATGGGCCACCAAACCTTACCTCTACTTTTCTTATAACAACAAATGGTTATTAACACCCTACTGCAATAAAAGTAACATTCATATACATCATGTTTAAGAAGGAACTGCAGATGCTGGAAAATCGAAGGTAGACAAAAATGCTGGAGAAACTCAGCAGGTGAGGCAGCATCTATGGAGCGAAGGAAATAGTCAACGTTTCGGGCCAAAACCCTTCTTCAGAGGAAGGGTTTCGGCCCAAAACGTTGCCTATTTCCTTCGCTCCATAGATGCTGCCTCACCCGCTGAGTTTCTCCAGCATTTTTGTCTACATACATATACATCATCTTACCTGGAAAGGTAAGCTGGGCATGTTGGCCAGCGTGGGTAAGTATGGCTGAAGTGCCTGTTTCCACGCTGTATGACTCAATAAGTGGATAATAATTAACCCTAGAGCATACCCGCTTAGGGTTAATCCAATGTGCCAGTTATTTTCTCCTGTCCATTTTCATATGCTTATAGATTAGATTGATTGATGAAAGATACAATATGGAAGCAGGCTCTTCACCCCACCATGTGAACGCTGACGATCGATCACCCATTCACACTACTTCTATGTTATTTCACTTTCTCATCCACTCTCTACATACGAGGAACAATTTACCTACAAACCAGCACATCTTTGGGAGGTGGGAGGAAACAAGAGCACCCAGTGTTAATATATGGTCACAGAGAGAAGGTGCAAACTTCACACAGTTAAGGTTAGCATCAATCCCGTGTCTCTGATGCTGTGAGGCAGCAGGTCCACCAGCAGCACCACAGTTACTCCACAGTGCTGGCAAATGTATTCAAACATATATTGTTATAATTGAAGTGTTAATACCTTCACCTATATAATTCTTGCACAGAACTTCATATGTTAAGTTCATTCTTAGCGAAATGCATTTTGCAGGCATATTTTTCTCTAATGCACCATACATTCCCATGTCTTGCTACTGTGTGCCTCATGGACTTGAGAACATAGAAACAGAAAAACATAGAAAATAGGTGCAGGAGTAGGCCATTCGGCCCTTCGAGCCTGCACCGCCATTCAATATGATCATGGCTGATCATCCAATTCAGTATCCTGTTCCTGCCTTCTCTCCATACCCCCTGATCCCTTTAGCCACAAGGGCCACATCTAACTCCCTCTTAAATATAGCCAATGAACTGGCCTCAACTACTTTCTGTGGCAAAGAATTCCACAGATTCACCCCTCTCTGTGTGAATTTTTTTTCCTCATCTCGGTCCTGAAAGACTTCCCCCTTATCCTTAAACTGTGACCCCTTGTTCTGAACTTCCCCAACATCGGGAACAATCTTCTTGCATCTAGCCTGTCCAACCCCTTAAGAATTTTGTAAGTTTCTATAAGATCCCCCCTCAAACTTCTAAATTCCATCGAGTAGAAGCCGAGTCTATCCAGTCTTTCTTCATATGAAAGTCCTGACATCCCAGGAATCAGTCTGGTGAACCTTCTCTGTACTCCCTCTATGGCAAGAATGTCCTTCCTCAGATTTGGAGACCAAAACTGTATGCAATACTCCAGGTGTGGTCTCACCAAGGCCCCGTACAACTGCGGTAGAACCTCCATGCTCCTATACTCAAATCCTTTTGCTATGAATGCTAACATACCATTCGCTTTCTTCACTGCCTCCTGCACCTGCATGCCTACTTTCAATGACTGGTGTACCATGACACCCAGGTCTCATTGCATTTCCCCTTTTCCTAATCGGCCGCCATTCAGATAATAGTCTACTTTCCTGTTCTTGCCACCAAAGTGGATAACCTCACATTTATACACATTATACTGCATCTGCCATGCATTTTCCCATTCACCCAACCTATCCAAGTCAACTTGCAGCCTCCTAGCATCCTCCTCACAGCTAACACTGCCCCCCAGCTTCGTGTCATCTGCAAAATTGGAGATGTTGCATTCAATTCCCTCGTCCAAATCATTAATATATATTGTAAATAGCTGGGGTCCCAGCACTGAGTCTTGCGGTACCCCACTAGTCACTGCCTGCCATTCTGAAAAGGACCCGTTTACTCCTACTCTTTGCTTCCTGTCTGCCAGCCAGTTCTCTATCCACATCAATACTGAACCCCTAATACCGTGTGCTTTAAGTTTGCATACTAATCTCTTATGTGGGACCTTGTCGAAAGCCTTCTGAAAGTCCAGATATATCACATCCACTGGTTCTCCCTTATCCACTCTACTAGTTACATCCTCGAAAAATTCTATAAGATTCGTCAGACATGATTTACCTTTCATAAAGCCATGCTGACTTTGTCCAATGATTTCACCACTTTCGAAATGTGCTGCTATCCCATCTTTAATACCTGACTCTACCGATGTTAGACTATCTGGTCTGTAATTCTCCATTTTCTCTCTCACTCCCTTTTTAAAAAGTGGGGTTACATTAGCTACCCTCCAATCCTCAGGAACTACTCCAGAATCTAAAGAGATTTGAAAAATCATCACTAATGCATCCACTGTTTCTGGGGCTACTTCCTTAAGCACTCTGGGATGCAGCCTATCTGGCCCTGGGGATTTATCGGCCTTTAATCCATTCAATTTACTTAACACCACTTCCCGACTAACTTGGATTTCACTCAGTTCCTCCATCTTATTTGACCCGCGGTCCCCTGCTATTTCCGGCAGATTATTTATGTCTTCCTTAGTGAAGACAGAACCAAAGTAGTTATTCAATTGGTCTGCCATGTCCTTGTTCCCCATGATCAATTCACCTGTTTCTGACTGCAAGGGACCTACATTTGTTTTAAATAAAAACAAATCTTTTTCTCTTCACATATCTATAAAAGCTTTTGCAGTTTTGGACTCTGAATTTCTCCCAGTTCTCGATTCCCCTACTCTAGGCTAAAGTCTGTGCGATTACCTGATCTATTCCTCTCGCGATTTTGTACACCTCAATAAGATCACCCCTCATCCTCCTGCACTCCAAAGTATAGGGTCCTATCCTGCTCAACCTCTCTCTACAGCTCAGGCCCTCGTGTCCTGGCAAAATCCTCGTAATTCTTCTCTGCAACCTTTCAAACTTGACAACATCTTTCCTATAACATGGTTACCAAAACTGAACACATTACTCTAAATGTGGCCTCACCACATGTACTCTATGAATGCATATCATTGATAGATGTTCTCCCCAAAAGCCAGCAGGTACAATGGAGATTCTGGGACTTATCCTGTGTCATTGTTTTGATCTTTGACTGGTACCATTTTGTTTGTGGTTTTGGTTGCAAACTTGTGAATTCAGCAAGCCCGAAGAAAACAAAATTCCTTAAGCATAAAACTCAGGTTCCACATTTTTTCTGTCTGTTAAGCTGTTACACAATTCCTCTTCCAAACACACCATTCATCAGCTCTATTGTGGAGAGCAAAAAAATGAACGCCAAATAGCCAGTTCTAAATTGCAAAGCTTATGAAAAGTTCTGAAGAAGTGTCCTGACCTGAAATATCGCCTATCCTTTACCTCCACAGATGTTGCCTGATTCGCTGTGTTACTCCAGCACTTTATGTTTTGCTCAAGATTTCAGCATCTACAGATCCTTGTATCCGTAACAAGCTCGTAATGCCTTTGGTTAACTGGAAACAACCATTTTACATTCTGTAATTCATGTCACCAATGAATATAATTACATCAGAGTTGTGGCGTGTTTGATTAATTCAGAATGGAAGCAGCTTTGCCTCCTCCATGAAAAGCTCTGATCCAAATTCATTATTTTATAACATGGCCCACGAGTTCCACATATTCTGATGTGGCTGGATGAGGATGGAGCTTAATCTTTGGAGCTATTTTGCAGACATTCTTAAGTTGCATCACAGCCTGGTTCGGCACCTGAACACCCGGTGCGAAGACTGCAAAAAGTGGTGAACACAGCCCAGTCCATCATGGGTACTGACCTCCCCACCATCAAAAGAATTTACAGGAGTTGCTGATTCAAAAAGACAGCCAACATCATCGGAAGTCCAAACCACCATGGCCACACACTCATTTCACTCCCGTCAATGGGAAGAAGATATAGGAGCCTGAAAACTGTAATGCCCAGGTTCAGGAACAGTTTCTTCCCTATAGCCATCAGGCTATTAAAGACTGCAAACTCTAAATAAGCTCGGCACTACATAGACAGAGGGATTGCTTTTTGTATTTCAGCACTAATATTTTGTTTGTTTTTATGTGTATGCATGTGTGTGTATGTATATATTTTTTTAACATTCATAACTTTTTTCTTTTTCAGCAATTGGAAAAATCCTTGGGGCTGCTGCAGCAGAGGAGGAGTGTGAGTAAGATGGCCAAAAATCACAGTGATATAGGGTAGCATTTTTTCTAAAATCAATTAACAGTGTAGACAGGAAGTGGTCAAGATGAGACTTTTAGTTATATAGATATATATATCTATATAACTAAAAGTCTCATCTTGACCACTTCCTGTCTACACTGTTAATTGATTTTAGAAAAAATGCTACCCTATATCACTGTGATTTTTGGCCATCTTACTCACACTCCTCCTCTGCTGCAGCAGCCCCAAGGATTTTTCCAATTGCTGAAAAAGAAAAAAGTTATGAATGTTAAAAAAATCTTGAGATCAGCTGATTGGTCATCTCGCCTGTCAATCACCATGATGAAGGTAACGCCCCTTCCGGGAGGGGCAGGAGTATAAAGCCCCGGATGCCGGACGTCATTCAGTCACTCTGGAAGATCATGAGGGAGTGTCCACAACTGTGATTCTAAGCTGTGAACTGTGAGTCTGCAATGTACTTGCAATAAATGATTTGTTAGCCCTAAATGAAAATGCAATGAGTTGTTTGGCCTGCCCTGTGCTTGAAACTGCAATGGAAATGGAAATGAAAACAAAATGCAATGTGTTGTTTCGCCTGCCCTGTGCTTTTGTTTTTCCTTTGCTTTGCTTGACCTGAAATGAAAGCAATTGAAAAGTATATTGTTGGCTGCCCCGCCTGCCCTGTGCTTTTGCTTTTGCTTTGCCTTTACTTTGCTTGACCTCACCTGAAATGAAAACAAATGGATTGTATATTGTTGGCTGGCCCCGCCTGCCATGTACTTTTGCATTTGCTTTGCCTTTGCTTTGCTTGATCTCACCTGAAATGAAAGCAAATGGATTGTATGTTGTTGGCTGGTCCCGCCTGCCCTGTGCTTTTGCTTTGCCTTTGCTGTGCTTGACCTCACCTGAAATGAAAGCAAATGGATTGTATATTGTAGGCTGGCCCCGCCTGCCCTGTGCTTGACTTGACTTGAGTTGAAATGGATTGACTTGACCTGAAATGGATTGACTTGACCTGAAATGTATTGACTTGACCTGAAATGGATTGACTTGACCTGAAATGGATTGACTTGACTTGACTTGAAATGGATTGACTTGACTTGCCTTGCCTTGAAATGGATTGACTTGACTTGACTTGCCTTCCCTTGAAATGGATTGACTTGACTTGACTTGCCTTGAAATGGATTGACTTGACTTGATTTGAAATGGATTGTTGGCCCTGCACTCACTCAATGTGCTTGACTTGCGCACAACACCCATGATAGCACTCCAGACCCCCCCCTCCGCCCCCCCCCCCCCCCCCCCACTGGCCACCAATATTGGAATTGGTGGAGAGGTGGAATATTGCGTTGGGGGACCAGCCCTCCCGTGTGAACCTGGGACCCAACGGGTCCCACTTAGACTAGTGTAGATATATATATATATATATATCTACACTAGTCTAAGTGGGACCATATATATATATATATATATATATATATATATATATAGATATATATATATATATATATATATATATATATATATATATATATATATATATATATATATATATATATATATATATATATATATATATATATATATATATATATACATATATATATTATAATATATAATAAGCAGAATGAACAAGAGTCAAGAGTGTGTTATTGTCATAGTTATATATATATATATATATGACTATGACAATAACGCACTCTTGACTCTTGATCATTCTGCTTTTTCTATCTTGCCGGTGAACTACATGATGTTCTTAAGTTGCATCACAGCCTGGTTCGGCAACCTGAATGCCCCGGAGCGAAGACTGCAAAAAGTGATGACTTGACCAGTCCATCAAGGGTGAACTACATGAGTTTAGCACATTTCTGGACATTGATCAGTGCAATGTTCCCTCCAGTCCTGCCCCTCCTCTCTTCTAGCTTTCTTTCCCCACTCCCCCCTCCACCACAGTCAGTCTAAAGAAGAGTCCCAATTCAAAGTGTCACCTATCCATGTTCTCCAGAGATGCTGCTAGATCTTCTGAGCTACTCCAGCAATTTGTATCTTTTTTTTGTAAACCAGCATCTGCATTTCATTGTTCCTGTCAGTGCAGTGTTAGATGCCTTAGATACTTCTACACAAAGTGAGGACCAAGGTTTTGAAGGATGTCACCAAGTATGTATGATGGGGATGAGGGGGTGGGAATAGACTACCTTTTTCAGATATTGCCTGGGTGAGCATTTGTGCAGCCTGAGGTTGGTGTACTAATCCGTGAAGGCAAATCAAAGTTAGGAATTTCCTTTTTGGTGAGCATTTGCTAGTGGAGTGCCTCTTTAAAGATTGCTTGTATTGTTGGGTGGAGAATGCATGGTTCGTGGTTTATCCACAAGTACTGCATTCTTTCAGTCCACATATTTAAGCTGCCTGCTACTAGAAACAAGACTGCTCTCCCACTTACTCCCCAAATGGAGCATTGGAATTTTGCCACATTCTTTAAATTCTAATGCGTACCAGCTAGCATTAAGTTGATGATTTACCACTTCAGGTGCAAGAGGGTAGCGTCGATGACGACTGTGGTGCTGGATAATCAACACAAAAGAGATGAGGTTAATTCTCACCATTAAAAAAAATTGAGGCGATAAAATCCAGCGCCAGGAAAAGCTCAATAATTTTCTTTAGAGAAGGGAGCCAGTCTGATTAGAATGCAGTTCTTGTGGATAAACCATGCGCCAGTCTTACTAGTCTGGCCCAAGTCCCACACTTTGTGGTTAATTCATAATGCCATTGGGGCAACTGGAGATGGGCAATGGTGGAGCTGGAATTCAGTTTATTATTATTGCAGCTTGAATTGATCGTATGTGTGGTCCATTGTGCAGAGCCACAAACAACCTACAAAGACATTTGTGCAGCAAGCTATGTGGAATTCAGGTGATCCATTTCCAGAACCCAACTTGCCCAAATGGTTTAACAGCCACAGATTTCTTAAGAGAAAAACAACAATTAATAACATTTGAAATGTCTGCTTGATAGCAGTTTTTGCGACACTGAGTAGGAACTCACTCGTCACCTATTATGTGCACACCTGAACCCAGTGGAATCAAATTTTCCTCTTCAGCACCTGGGTACAAAGGTTCATCCGACTGGCTAAGAGTTATTGTTAATTTATTTGCAAATGGCTGGACGCTGGAATTCACCTATTTTCAGTGTACTAAAACATTGTAAAGTACCAATATCAAATCAGAAATTTAGAAATTGCCAAAAACAAGTTTGCAATGGGATGATTTACACACAGAATGAAGCTTTAAAACAGGACATGCTTGGTTCACAACAGGATTGCACTCAATTAAGCACAGCTGCCAGCCCTTTACTCTGCAGCATTCACAGAAGAGCATCAGGCCTCAAAATCACATTTTCTATTGTCGTAAGTCTGCAGAAGAAAATGTTATGGGGACTAGAAAAGGCTATGATTGGAATAGGTCGACAGAAATTGTGTCCTCTACGATTGAGAATCCCTGCTGAATAGAGCAACTTGAAATAAATTTCATGCTGTGAAGCTGAGAAATGCACCAGTGAAAAAGCTGCTCTCTTGTAAACCAGGCATGTACATGTGTATGTAAGTATGTACACACATATGTACACACATTTAAAAAAATTTAAAACTGGGATGTAATGCTGAGGGTTAATAAGGCACTGGCCAGACCACATTTGGGGTATTGTGGGCAGTTTCGGGCCCCAGATCTGAGGAAGGATGTGCTAGTGTTGGAGAGAGTCCACAGGAAGTTTATGAGAATTATCCAAGGAATGACTGGGTTAACATATGATGAGCATTTGACAGCACTGGGCCTATACTCGCTGGGGAAAAGGGTTACAGAGAAGCAAACAAGTAAAATCCACTTTAGCAATTCTGGTACATTAAAATTTGGGGATTTTTATTTTGATATTCATCTTTATACTTTTAAAACTGTGTGTGTGTGGGTGTATGGCATTTTACCTTTGAAACGTATCTTCTCGAAAACCAGACGCAAAAACGCAGAAATTTTTACAATTTCAATAGGGATTTATCTTATGAGTTCAGAAATCCACTCCTTGGTCAATAATTTCCCCAGATTTTGAACAAAATTGATCACAAACTCACTTAAAAAAAAAAAAAATCGCCGCTTGAGCTGCTGACTTCACTAAAGCCCCGCGCCCAGCCCAAGCATGCTCGCGCCACGCCTCCCGCAGCTGGACTCCCACGCCCGCCCGCCCACTTATTCTAAAGGTCCCACTTGCGATTTATTTTCCTGCTTATTTAATAAGCAATGATTTAAAGAAACATGATTTCATGAGTATGGGGTGCTTTCTAATTGATTGCCCATTTATTCACATTTCTGTGGATTGGCAGTATCTTGAGGTGCAAGAATTGATGCAAAGCTATTCCTATTATTTATGCAGATAAAATGTGCAGTTTTTAAGATCGTGAATGTAAAATTTGGCATGACCTTTGAAATGTGTAGGATGGAACTGCAGATGCTGGTTTACACTAAAGATAGACACAAAATGCTCGAGTAACTTAGCGGGACAGGCGGCATCTCTGGAGAGAAGGAATGGGTGTTGTTTCGGCCCTTCTTCAGACAATATTTTGTGTTATAAGTAGAGAACTGGCAATCTTCAATCAGAATGTTTTGCTGATCACTCCACCTATGAACAGTAATTTTGTTTTAATGCTATTATTTTAAGGATTGTGAGAACATTTAACTGCTCCCTGGGATACAATGATGTTCATGAAAAGCAATCCAAAGAGGTAGTCTGTAAGGAGGCCTTGAAGAAAGAGGACACATCATGTATCAAGCTCTTTGTGTCACACATGTATTTGCCTGCACACTTTGCAAATGGTCTTTGTTGGATCTTACAAATCCACAGAGGACACATGTCTTATAGATGCACATCATTTCCTATGCAATGGGGAGTCTGAAGAAGGATCCTGGTCCGAAAGGTCACCTATCCATGTTCTTGAGAGATGTTTCCTGACCTGCTGAGTTACTCCAGCACTTTGTGTCTGCCTTTGAAACCAGCATCTGCAGTTCCTTGTTTCCCCATAGAATAGCACAGCACAAACAAAGGTCACAATGTCTATGCCAAATATGGTGACAAAGCCATCTCTTATCTACCTTGCCTACCTTGTCTCTTATCTATCTTATCTCTTATCTCATAATCAATATACCTCCCTCCACTGCACATCCACATGCCTATCCAAAAGCCTCTTAAATGCCACTAGTGTATCATCCTCAACCACCAACCCTGGCAGTACATTCAAGGCGCTCACCAACCTCTGTATAAAAGGTTTGCCTCGCACATCTCTTTTAAACTTTGCCCCTCTCACCTTAAAGCTATACCCATACAACACTTCTTCCTGAGGTTAATCTGGGGTAGGTTATACAGCTACTTGACTCATGTTACAACACATAGACACTGATCAACCTTACTGTTTTATTTTCACAGAGACAACACATTCTGATTAGTCCCTCTTGTCACCAATGCATCAGGGGTCCCTCTTAATTTTAACCAGTTGTCTGAACCCTTTGTCCCCCCTCACCCCTCTCACAACTGCCGAACCTCACCTGTTCTTTTGTCCTGGGAGGATGTATTCCTCATTTTAACAATTTCCTGCCAGTCCTACTTCCTCTCTGTGGGTTTTTTTTGGTGATGCTTTTTAATCTCCAAAATGTTTTAAGGGCTTCCCCAGTGAGGAAGTTTGCCTCCACATCTGTGAAATGCTCCTTGCACAGCCTCTTGCTTTTTCTTTGCTGTCCAGAATTACATCCTCTGATTGCCTTTCTGTGGAACTCAGGTATCAGTGTGAAATGTGTATACCAGCTCGTAAATCAATGGTATATAATTGGCTTTGAATTGACTTTCATTTTCGACATGATGGAAAATTGTGGTACAATACAGATATTGTGGGAAGAGCATATGGTTTATTTGCCTCTTGAAAAAAACACAGAATAGGGCAAAAGAATCATCATCGTGTCCAATTCCAATCTAATATAGAGAGGTATTTGGGTAAAAATTAACGCAGATGCTGTTTTTAGGGATAATTAATGTTCATATCAAATACAAAAAAATAAAGAGAGATCTGGAGGTTTTTTGAAAAACGCACGGATCATAATTTCTACCCTGTGCGTTGAAGCTTTCCTTTTGTCTACTGTGGCCATTCTCATGAAATTGTAAGAAGAAACTATTGACAATGACTTTGTCAGTGCTAACTGAAATAGGTTTTGGCTTGCGGATGATAATGATATAGAAAATAAGCAGGAAGAAATAGAATCTTCACAATGCATTTTTGTCAGGTTGAAGTTCTTCGAAATGACAACCTTCACATTGGTGGAATTTTCAACATTATCTTAACGTTTATTTTTAAAAGACGCAATTCGTTAGAATGCGGCTGAGCAGGAAGGGGCAGCTATTACTTTCAACAGATGTGCAATCTGTTTTTCTCATTTAGTTGGTGCCTTCATATTCTTGCAGGCTAGGTCAGCTGTATAATGAACTTCCTGTGTCAAAGATCAGCACTTCTGAAACCTTGTGGTAAATTTTTCTTTCAACACTGTTTATTTGACTAGTTAAAAATGTGGAGGATTACCATAAGCATATTGAAAGGATTATTCAAAAGAGGAAAGATTTCTTCTCCACCCCCCCCCCCCCCCCCCCCTCCTTTTTTTGTGGCCTTCTTAAAACCTTCAGACTTTGGACAATGTGTGGTACGACATTTATTATTGCAACAACTGATCGGGGAACAATTTTAGATAGGAGTGGGGTAATTCTCAATTATCTCTTTTAGTGCTGTTATCTAAGACTAAATTAAGAACCGCTAACTCGAGTATATAATGCTTAACTAGAAGTATTTAATGTCCAGTGGTTCATTATTCCATAATTTTACATTTTTTATCATTAAGCCACAAGACAGGTATGGACATGGTGGACTAATTTTAGTTTGTGTATGCAGCTGTGCGGCAGACAGTACATCATTCTTTCAGGAAACTATAGATGCTGGGCTTCTGGAACTTCAAATACTGTTCCTATAGCAACAGTGAAACTGTTCTTAGTCGGTGGCACAGTTATGAACCCCTGCCTTGTCTCCAGTGCTTCCTGCTTATGACCTGACTTTACTTGCAATGTGGGATTGTAACAGTGACTTGCGGAATGAATGATCTATTGTTCTTCACCATCAGTAAAGAACAACAAAGTTGTAGTAGTCCAGTTAATTCAGTTTAGCTGTACTCAATAATAGGTGATTATTTGCTTTCATAGTGCCAGCTAACAAGACCCATGACATGCAATAGTGTTATTGAATGCACTGCTTCAATGCTTTTTTGGGGGAAAAAATCATACATAGAACATGGTACATTACAGGAACAGGCCATTCGTCCCATAATGTCCATGATGCAAGTTAAACTTATTCTCCTCTGTCTACATGTGATCCATATCCCTCCATTCCCTGCACATTGAACTGCCTATCTTAAAGCCTCTGAAACGTCCCTGTTATATCTGCCCCCTTCACCATCCCTGGCAGTGCATTCCACGCATCCATCACATTCTCTGGAAAAAGACTTGCCCTGCACCTTTTCTTGAAACTTTGCTCCTTGCACCTTAGCTATGCCCTCTAGTCTTTGATCTATCTACATCAAACAATACAATAATATAGCACAAAAATATAGTTTTGTTTAATATTGTCATGTTTACTGAGGTGCAGTGAAAAGCTTTTGTTTGCATGCAATGCAGTCAGAGAAAAGACGAAACATGAATACAATCAAGCTGTCCATAGCACACAGATAAAGGGTACAACATTTTGTGTAAATATAATTATATTGGCGCATAAAAAGCAGCTTATAGTTTTATCACACAAATTACATCGTCAATATGATTTACCTCATTGAAATTTGAATAGGCTACTTGGTGTGGGTAAATATTTTTGGACAATATTAATCATAGAGATCGGAAAAGTGTAATTGGTGGTCCATAGTTAGTCATAGCTTGTCAGAATAATGGTGGGCCTCCGTGGCTGCCTTAATATCCTGAGGCTCAAAGAGGTTAATTTGACATTATTAGAGAGCCTTATTAGAAAGGTGTGGGGGCAAATTAAGTTTCTTCTTTCATAGTCTAAAACTACTCCACATGTAGTGGAATTATCGTATAACATTTATGAGGCAATTTAAACTTTGTTGGGCTCATATTATTGCATATTTGAGTCACCTCCTGACACCATACTGACAACCAATGCACTGATTCACCCATCTGCCAAACTACCCCCCCCTCACCTGCATACACCCATCATCTATGTAGGATGGAAGTTCCTATGAACCTCCTATTCATGTTCCCTCTCTCCCCCACCTTAGTCATCTTGTTCGTTTCACTGTTTGTATCACTTTATTATCACCTCTTCCACAACCAACAATGGATCATTGTGAGCTCCACCTTTCTTGAGTCATTGGTGCCGCTGTGATTTGCTCTGTACCTTTTCATACCTCCAGTTTCCCTCTCACATGACTTTTAGTCTCAAGATGAGTCTCGACTCAAAGTGTCACCTATTCCTTTTCGCCAGAGATGCTGCCTGACCCGCTGTGTTACACCAACATTTTGTGTCTATCCACATATCATCTGTCTGATGTTGTCCGGCCTCCTCCCCACCCACCTCTTTTCCAGCTTTCTCCCCACTACTACAATCAGTTTGAAGTAGGGTTCCGAACCTATTCATATCCTCCAGAGATACTGCACTATTTTATAATTACCTGGTGGTGCTGTGGGGGGCAAGGTGGCGCAGCGGTAGAATTGCTGCTTTAAGACGCCAGAGACACAGGATCAATCCTGACCATGGGTGCTGGCTGTATGGAGTTTGTACATTCTCCCTGTGACCGCGTGGGTTTCCAACAGGTGCTCCAGTTTTTTCCCACACTCCAAAGCCGTACAGGTTTGTAGGTTAATTGGCTTCAATAAAAATGGCCTGTTTTTCTGCTGTATCTGCAAACTAAACTAAAACTAAACCTGCAAAATCATTGTTCTGAAATGTCATTTCATTATGGAGGAAATGATACTGCAGCAGTTTTCACAGCATGTGTAATCAATATATACACAAAGAATTGATTAGCACGGGACATTAATCATTATTTATTCACATTATTATTAACAACATACTTTAAAATTTGATTTGTTTAAATGTTATAAAATTAATGGCAGCAATCATTTAGCTTGATCATTAGTCAATTTTTTGAAGTGGCCATGATTAGTGGTATAAATGGATTGTATGTAAGGTTATATTATGAGAGCCCTTGGCTGAGTTGGTATTAGCAGTTGTGCAAAGACCACCCAGACTTTCATTATCACTCTTTATAAACATGAAAAAAGGATCTAGTAGCAAAGGATATTCTCCACGTTAATTGGTGAACCTTGGTGAATTTATGCATCTCCTACTTAATGAATCAACAGAGGGTTACATAGGGGAAAGACCAGTACAGTGCAGGAACAGGCCCTTCAGCATACAATGTCTGAGCCGAACATGATGCCATCTTATCTACTTGCACTTAAGATATATGCCTCAATTCCCTGCCTATCCATGTGTCTATCAGGGGTTAATATATCATTGAAACTTACTGAATATTGAAAGGCCTAGATAGAGTCGATGTGGAGAGGATGTTTCTACTAGTTGGGCGAGTCTAGGACCCGAAGGTCATAGCCTCAGAATAAAAGGAAGTACCTTTAGAAAGGAGATGAGAAGGAATTTCTTTAGTCAGAGGGTGGTGAATCTATGGAATTCATTGCCACAGAAGGCTATGGAGGCCAAGTCAATGGATATTTTTAAGGCAAAGATTGATAGATTGATAGATTATTGAGTATTAGTGTCAGGGGTTATGGGGAAAAAGCAGGAGAATGAGGTTGAGAGGAAAAGATAGATCAGCCATGATTGAATGGTGGAGTAGACTTGATGGACAGAATGGCCTAATTCTGCTCCTATAACATGAACTTTGGAAGAGAGTCTAAACAGTTTGGGACTGTATTTCTTCGAGACTAGAAGAATGATGGGTAACCTTATTCAAATGTATCAGATCCTTAGAGGGTTTGACAGTGTCTGTAGGAAATCTTGAACAAGGAGTCATAACTACAAGATAAGAAGCGGTCATTTAAAACTGAAGTATGAAGAAGGTGGTGAGTGTCTAGAATTCACTGCCCGGCAAATGGAGGAGCTGGAAAATTAGAAGTATTTAAAGAGGAGGTGGATATTTGTTAGCTGGAGGAATAGAGGAGTACAGAGAAATTACAGCTTTTGAGGCCAGCATTAGTCATCAACATCCAAATTAAGGGGAAGCACTGGCAGCAGCCTCTGCCTACAGCCTGTCTGTTATTTCTATCTTTCTTTATTATTTTTAGTTAGTCTAAAGTCTTGTGTTGGGGGAAACTTTTACTTTTCTATGTAGGGGAGGGGGGCAGGGGTAAGGGGGAAACCGTCTCCCAGTCTATTCCTGGCGGGGACGCGACTATTTCTCCGAGTCGCGCCCTCGCCCCCCACCTCGCGGCCAACCAGCTGGATCGGAGCGGCCTTTCCTGCCGGGGACCGAGTACCGGACCAGGGCTGCTACAGCGGCGGCACAGCACTGGAGTCACCGCGGAGCGGGCGATACCTACCTGGGTCGACGTTTGGAGCTCCGGAGCGTTGGGCCGCTGCTCCAACATCGTGGAGCTCTGGTTTGGAAGAGTTTCCAATGCGGGCGGCGCTGATCGCCAACACGGAGTCCTGGGGCAGCAGTCTCCACCCGGTGCGGCCTGCGGACTTTGGGAGCCGCCGACTCCGGTAGGAGGGGGCCGACTCTGGTGTCCACGCCGCTGAGGACGTCCCGCAGCCCCGACGTCGGACTTACAACACCCCGGCGAGCGGTCCTGAACATCGGGCCACCATTAGCGGCAACTGCGGAGGGCACGGGGAGGCCCTGACCACGGGGGAAATGGAGGAAGAGACTGACCTTGGTGCCTTCCCACACAGTGGGAAACTCTGATTCTGCTGTGTGGGGATGTTTTATGTCAAACTCTATAGTGTGTTGTGTCCCTTATTTTTATTGTATGGCTGTATGGGAATTTCATTTCACTGTGCCATCTGGCTCATGTGACGAATAAATGTATCTTGTATCTTGTATCTTGAATGAGATTTCAAAATTAAGAAAATACTAAGGACCCTCTAGTATAGCGATTATGGGGAGAAGACAAGAGAATGGGGTTAGGAGGGACAGATAGATCAGCCATGATTGAATGGTGGAGTAGACTTGATGGGCTGAATGGCCTAATTCTACTTCTATCACGTGATTTTATGATCTTATGACCCTCGGGCTATCTTTACTTGGGCTTTACTGGACTTAAACTTGCACTAGATGTTATTCCCTCTATTGTGTATCTGTACACTTATGGATGGCTCGATGGTAGTCAGGTATACTGGTTAGCACACAACAAAAACTTTTCATTTGTTTTTCAGGAAGGGCATGTGCCTTTCTCCTACTATTTTCTTGTGTTCTTGAGTTCAATTACCTGGGTTACCAGTTATTTTGGATAATCCAATGTACTTTTAAGGGGAAGAATGAGATTTCCAAATTAAGAAAATATTAAGGACCAGAATGAAATTGCTCACTTTCCTTTATAGAGTCATATAGCACAGAAACATGCCCTTCAGCCCAACTTACCCACACCAACCAACATGCCCCATCTAACTAGTTCCACCTGGCTGTGTTTGGTCCCTATCCTTGTAAACCTGTCTTATCCATGTACCTGGCCAAATGTTTGCCTCAACTATCTCCTCCAGCAGCTTTCCATACACCCAGCACCCTCTGTGTGAAAAGTTACCCCTCAGCTCCCTATTAAATCTTTTGTGTTGAACATTGAATGTAAACTTGGCAAATCATGAAAGAAACATAAAATAGATCAGAACCTCTGTTACTTTCAAAGTCAATAACCTCGAGATAAGGCACAGAAAATTCTGGAAAGGAAAAAGAGAGAACATTGGTGAGTTGAATAGGTTAATTGGCTTCTGTAAATTGTCCATAGTACATAAGATGCGAAAATGGGATAACATAGAACAAGTGTAAGTGCGATTAATGGTCGGCATGGACTCAGTGGGCCGAAGGGCCTGTTTCTGAGCTGTATCTCTTAACTAAACCAAAATATTGTGCCTATATGATGGCGAGGGTAGGCTTTGATAGGCAGATGGTTTGACAAAGGACAGAGATTTTAAAAAAACACAAGGTGTGAGACAAAAGGATTGAAGAGTTGTGAATTGTGAAGCCAGAGGAATGAATGTTGGTGGAAGTGGACGTGGAGGGGGAGGGAGAGCGGGAGGTAAAGGAGGATGGGGAGAGGGGGTGGTGAGAGGGGGATGGGGTTGAGGACGGGGTTGGGGGCTGGAGGAGGTTGAGGGGGGAGAAGGAGGTAGAGGGGAGGGGGAGGTAAAGGGGAAGGGGGATGGGGAGGTTTGCAGGTTCTGCTAAGAAATTTGCCTAACAGGCCTTTGGCAGGTCCACAGTTCATCTCTCACCTGTTGGGATATGGTATGAATTTAGCTGAAGCCCAAGAAGGGCCTCAGACTTCCTACCACCAGAAATAATAAATTCCAGATGGAATTAATTAACTTAACTTTACTTCCCAGTGCTTCCTAAGGAAAAATCTTTGTATTCTTGGCTTTCCTAGCTGCTGCCCTTCCCAGGCCACTGATTCATTGTGGCAACAAAAGGAATAGCTTTAATTTTGATCGCCACTGTTGGTCATGAGGGCGGCACAGTGGTAGAGATGTTGCCTTACAGCACCAGAAACCTGTGATTCATCCAATCTATGGGTGCTGTCTGTAGAGTTTGTACATTCTCCCCGTGACCGCGTGGGTTTCCTCCGGGTGCTCCAGTTTCCTCCCACACTGCAAAGACGTGCAGGTTTGTAGGCTAATTGGGTCTGTAAATTGTCCCGACTGTAGGATAGAACTAGTGATCATTGGTTGGCATGTTCTCGTTTGGCCGAAGGGCCCATTTCCACGCCGTATCTCTAAACTTTGCTAAAGCTAAGACTGGTGCAAAATCCCTTCTGATATTCTCAGCAGTAATACATGTATTCATTAGCATCATATTTGGTAGAGTTCAAAAAAGACATACAAGTTTGTAGGTTAATTGGCCTTGGTAAAATTTTTAATTGTTCCTAGTTTGTAGGATAATGCTAGTGTACAGGGTGATCGCTGGTCGGTGCAGACTCAGTGGGCCGAAGGGCCTGTTTCCACACTATGTCTCTAAAGTCTAAAGTAAAGTCTATCGATGACAAGGAGTCATACAATTCCAGCAAATGACCTCATTCCTGCAACTTGGGACACAGTTACGGTTTCCAGTCATTAGTACCTCTGCTGGTAAAACTGCCCAGTTGGAATTTTAAGCCACTATCTAAGCAAACTATGTAGAGCAGTAGTTGCCAGTTCCAATTCTCAGTCTGTGCTATATTTGTAGACTTCACCTAGGGAGAGAAAAGATTGCTATAATTGGCAATAGCTGCTCTGAGCCAACGTGCAGAAAGTTACTCAAGAGTTCCAACTCCCAAATACTGCCGAATAACTTCTTGCTTTATTACAGTGACTGCATTTGAAACTCTTTCATTGGCCATGAAGCACTTTAGAATGTATTGAGGTTACAAAATAACCTATAAATGCAAATATTTTTAATATTTTAATGTATAAACATCAGGTGAAGACAGAATCACTGCAGCAGTGATGCCTCAGTGTTTAAATATCTGGTAATTGTCACTGTTAAAGAGACTGAAAGAAAATTGTAGAAACCAAGAACTGCAGTTGCTTGTTAATCCACAAAAGGAGGCTTAAGGGCCTGTCCCACTTGGCGATTTTTTCGGCGACTGCTGGCGTCATATCAGTGTCGCCAAAAGATTTTGAACATTTCAAAAAAGTGGCTACAAAAAAAATGTTGTGATGCTTGAAAAAACACTGCGTCAAACGTCATCCCGCCGCGTCACCGCCGCATCATGCCGTGTCACACTACATCACGCCGCAAATTTTTCGGTGACCTGATATGCCATTCAATGATGCCGTCAGTCGCCGAAAAAATCGGCAAGTGGGACAGGTTCTTTAGTGCTTGAGTAATTCAGCGGGTCAAGCAGATCCTCTTGGAGACCATGGATAAACTTTACTTTAGACTTTAGAGATACAGTGTCGGAACGGGTCCTTCGGGCCACCGAGTCCAGGCCGAGCAGCGATCAACGCTTATACTAACATTGTCCTACACAGCAGAGATAATTTACAATTTTTTTTTTTTACCAAAGCCCATTAACCTACAAACTTGTACGGCTTCAGAGTGCGGGAGGAAACTGGAGCATCTGGAAAAACCACGGTCTCAGGGAAAACGTACAAACTCCGTGCAGACAGCACCCATAGTCAAGATCGAACCCGGGTCTCTGGCACTGTAAGGCAGCAACTCCACTGCTGCGCCACCATGCTGCCCTGTTGACATTTCGTGTTGAGAACTTTCTTTGGACAAAATTATCATGCTTAAATGTTTTTAAATTTAATTTAGGAATAAAGACAATTCAGATTTATTTGAATGAATTATTTTTAATAAAGAATGGTGTCAGGCATTAAAAAACGCTGCTATAATATAAAAAATCTACTATTTATTTTCTTCCCCTTTATAAGGTTTCAGCCCAACTATTTACATTTTATCTCACTCACACCTGACTCCTTATTATCTATTTCCTGTTTATTATCAGGATTTATGAAACCTATAATTTCCACATAATTGGACCTATTTGGCTTGTGCTTGTGCTTTCACTAAATCTATTTACGCCCTCGTGGGGCACAATGGAATAGCGTTTAAATGATTGGACTAGCGGCATTAGACTATCTATCTCAGATACGAGTTTAAATTCCATCAGAGCAGTCGGGGGATATTAAATTCACATTATTGCATAAATTTGGCATCAAACTCTAACATCAGTAAATATGATTGCTGGTGACCTTGAAACTACTCATTGTCATAAATTAATGTTCTTCAGAGAAGGCTTTCTGCCATTTTTATTTTGCCTTATAGGGTCCACCAAATGCAAAGCTACCCTCAAAAATAGCCTTAGAAATAATTCATTTAAAGGCAGTTAGGGAGGACAATCGGCCTTTCCAGTAATACTTGCAACGGGATTTCGGTCACAAATCCTGTAAAATAACAATTAGATAAAACGTGATTTTAAAAAATTCACAAATTGGTGGAGTAACTTAGCGGGACAAGTGGCATCCCAAGAGAACACGTTTAAGAAAGAACTGCAGATGCTGGAAAAATCGAAGGTGAACAAAAATGCTGGAGAAACTCAGCGGGTGAGGCAGCATCTATGGAGCAAAGGAATAGGTGACGTTTCGGATTGAGACCCTTCTTCAGACTGATGTGGGGGGGGGGGGGGGAAGAATGAAAGGAAGAGGCAGAGACGGTAGGCTGTTGGAGAACTGGGGAGGGGAAAAGCAAAAACTACCTTAAATTGGAGAAGTCAATGTTCATGCCACCGGGGTGTAAACTACCCAAGCAAAATATGAGGTGCGCTCCTCCAAATTGCGACAAATGCGAAATATGAGAAGAGAAATATGAGGTGCTGCTCCTCCAATTTGCCGCAAATTGGAGGAGCAGCACCTCATATTTTGCTTGGGTAGTTTACACCCCAGTGTATGAACATTGACTCCTCCAATTTCAGGTAGTTCTTGCTTTCTCCCTCCTTCACCTCCCCTTCCCAGCTCTCCCACAGCCTACTCTCCGCCTCTTCCTTTCTTCTTCCCGACCCCCCCCCCCTCCCTCCACCCCCACATCAGTCTGAAGAAGGGTCTCGACCCGAAACATCACCTATTCCTTTGCTCCATAGATGCTGCCTCACCCACTGAGTTTCTACAGCATTTATGTCTACTCCCGAGAGAAGACGGACATTTTGTGTCAGGATCAGGACCTGACATTTTGTGTCAGGATGAAGTCCAGATACGACCTTGGTAAGGCCATCAAAAAGGCCAAAAGGGACTTCTGCTCCAAACTGGAGGATGAGACAGATGTTCGGCAGCTGTGGCGGGGGCCTGAATGCAATCACCTCCTACAAGGCGAAACCAGAAGGCAGCTCGAATGTCGGCGAAACATCACTCCCTGACGAGCTCAATGCGTTTTACGCACGCTTTGATAGGGAGAATACTGATGTGCCTTCCCGATCCCCCATTCGCTGTGATGGCATTTCAGTCTCAGTCACAGAGGCCGACGTCAGGAAATCCTTCAGAGGGGTGAACCCCCAAAAAGCACCAGGACCTGAGGGTATACCCGGTCATGTTCAAAAAACTTGTGCGGACCAACTGGCTGGAGTTTTTACGGACATTTTAAACCTCTCACGTCTGGGGTGTGAGGTCCCCACCTGCTTTAAAAGGGCATCAATTATACCAGTGCCCAAGAAGAGTAAGGTGACGTGCCTCAATGACTATCGACCAGTGGCACTAACGCCGGTGGTGATGAAGTGCTTTGAGAGGTTGATCATGGAGCAAATCAACTCCTACCTCGACAAAAACCTGGACCCACTGCAGTTCGCTTACCGCCACAATAGATCAACGGTGGATGCGATCTCGCTGGCCCTCCACTCCGCTCTGGACCACTTGGACAACAAAAACTCATATGTCAGGCTGTTATTCATCGATTACAGCTCGGCATTTAACACAATCATCCCCTCCAAGCTGGTTACCAAACTCGCAGAACTGGGTCCCTGCGCATCCCTCTGCAATTGGATCCTCGACTTCCTCACTCACAGACCACAGTCTGTTCGTATGGGGTGCCTCAGGGATCGGTGTTGGGTCCTTTGTTGTTTGTCATGTACATCAATGATCTGGATGAAGGTGTGGTAAATTGGATTAGTAAGTATGCAGATGATACCAAGATAGGGGGTGTTGTGGATAATGAAGAGGATTTCCAAAGTCTACAGAGTGATTTAGGCCATTTGGAAGAATGGGCTGAAAGATGGCAGATGGAGTTTAATGCTGATAAATGTGAGGTGCTACACCTTGGCAGGACAAATCAAAATAGGACGTACATGGTAAATGGTAGGGAATTGAAGAATACAGTTGAACAGAGGGATCTGGGAATAACCGTGCATAGTTCCTTGAAGGTGGAATCTCATATAGATAGGGTGGTAAAGAAAGCTTTTGGTATGCTAGCCTTTATAAATCAGAGCATTGAGTATAGAAGCTGGGATGTAATGTTAAAATTGTACAAGGCATTGGTGAGACCAAATCTGGAGTATGGTGTACAATTTTGGTCGCCCAATTATAGGAAGGATGTCAACAAAATAGAGAGAGTACAGAGGAGATTTACTAGAATGTTGCCTGGGTTTCAACAACTAAGTTACAGAGAAAGGTTGAATAAGTTAGGTCTTTATTCTCTGGAGCGCAGAAGGTTAAGGGGGGACTTGATAGAGGCCTTTAAAATGATGAGAGGGATAGACAGAGTTGATGTGGACAAGCTTTTCCCTTTGAGAATAGGGAAGATTCAAACAAGAGGACATGACTTCAGAATTAAGGGACAGAAGTTTAGGGGTAACATGAGGGGGAACTTCTTTACTCAGAGAGTGGTAGCGGTGTGGAATGAGCTTCCAGTGGAAGTGGTGGAGGCAGGTTCATTGGTATCATTTAAAAATAAATTGGATAAGCATATGGATGAGAAGGGAATGGAGGGTTATGGTATTAGTGCAGGCAGGTGGGACTAAGGGAAAAAAGTTGTTCGGCACGGACTTGTAGGGCCGAGATGGCCTGTTTCCGTGCTGTAATTGTTATATGGTTATTGTCATATGGTATTGGTGGAAATGTGTCAGTCTCGATAACAATCAGCACAGGAGCACCTCAAGGCTGCGTGCTCAGCCCCCTGCTGTACTCACTCTATACTCATGACTGCGCAGCCAGTCACAGTGCGAACTCCATCATCAAGTTCGCTGACGACACCACTGTTGTGGGACATATCACTGATGGGGATGAGTCAGAGTATAGAAGAGAGATCGAGCAACTGTCCATATGGTGCCAGCGCAATAACCTGGCCCTCAACACCAGCAAAACCAAGGAACTGATTGTGGACTTTGGAAGGAGTAGGAGGGGGACCCACAGCCCCATTTATATCAATGGGTCGATGGTTGAAAGGGTCAAGAGCTTCAAATTCCTGGGCGTGCACATCTCTGAAGATCTTTCCTGGTCCGAGAACACTAATGCAATTATCAAGAAAGCTCATCAGCGCCTCTACTTCCTGAGAAGATTACGGAGAGTCGGTTTGTCAAGGAAGACTCTCTCTAACTTCTACTGGTGCACAGTCTTGGTTCGGCAATTTGAGTGCCCTGGAGAGGAAAATACTACAAAAAGTAGTAAACACTGCCCAGTCCATCATCGGCTCTGACCTTCCTTCCATCGAGGGGATTTATCGCAGTCGCTGCCTCAAAAAGGCTGGCAGTATCATCAAAGACCCACACCATCCTGGCCACACACTCATCTCCCTGCTACCTTCAGGTAGAAGGTACAGGAGCCTGAAGACTGCAACATCCAGGTTCAGGAATAGCTACTTCCCCACAGCCATCAGGCTATTAAACCTGGCTCGGACAAAACTCTGATTATTATGAATCCATTTTCTGTTATTTGCACTTTATCAGTTTATTTCTTCATGTGTGTATATATTTATATCATGGTATATGGACTTATCTAAACACTTATCTGTTTTGTAGTAAATGCCTACTATGTTCTGTGTGCTTAAGCAAAGCAAGAATTTCATTGTCCTATACAGGAACACATGACAATAAACTCACTTGACTTGACTTGACTTGACTTGACTTGACTTGACTTGACTTGACCCTTCTTCAGACTGATTTTAGGGGAAGGGGGAGGAAGGCTGGATGAGAGGAGGGGGCAAGACAAAGCACGGTGGGTGATAGGAGAACACAGGCGAGGGTAGGTTTTGATAGGCAGATGGTTAGACAAAGGACAGAGATTTAAAAAAAACCACAATGTATGAAACAGAAGGATGGAAGAGTTATGAATTGTGAAGCCAGAGGAATTAATGTTGGTGCAAGTGGATGTGGAGGGAGAGGGAGAGCGGGAGGTAAAGGAGGATGGGGAAAGGGGGGTGGGGAGAATGGGATGGGGATGAGGAGGGAGTGGTGGGAGGAGAAGGTAGGAGGGGAGGAGGAGGTTGGAGGAGGGGGAGGTATAGGGGAAGGGGGATGGGGAGGGGGATAGTAAGGGCATGGGTAGGAGGTATGGGGGAGGGGGGTAGAGGGGGAGGGGGATAGGGGTAGCTGGATGGGGGGAGAAATTTGTGGGAGGAGGAGGGTGAGGGGAGAAATTGGAAAATTAAATGCTGTTCAGGACCAAATACATTTCCCACTTTCAAATTTCACTTCATTTCCTTTCTCGATGTTCTGCCCTGCGAAATCCAATCCTGATTGTAATCAAACCACACAAATGACCATGTAGCTTGCACTCTACCAATTTCTTGACCCCGAACATCGCTTTGCCTCCATGAATGCTGCTTGATCCGCTGAGATCTGTCAGCAGTTTGATTGTTGCACTTTATTTCATTGTATTTAGTTTGGAGATACAACGTGGAAACGGGTCCTTCGATCCACCGAGTCCCCGCTGACCAGCGATCCCATTACACTAGCATTATCCCACGCATTAGGGACAATTTATACCGAAGCCAAATTAACCTTCAAATCTGTATGCCTTTGGTGTACTGGGGGGAAACTGAAGCACCTGAGGAAACCCAATGTGGTCACGGGGAGAGCTTAGAAACTCCATACAGAGAACACCCGTGGTCAGGATTGAACCCTGGTTTTTGGAGCTGTAAAGCAGCAACTCTACCGCTGCGCCTCTGTGCCACCCTAAATTCTTTGTTTCTCAGTTGTTAAGGAGTCTGGCTGATGGACACATTGTATACTGAGCTTCCACATGTTCCATTACCCTCATCGCTCCTTTATCACTTTGTAATTGCTGCATTTTGCCGGATGCAGGACAAAATATTCCAATGCTGGTGAGGAAGAAGTTTAACTAGTTCATAGGAGAAGTATACAGTGAGACATTCTTTAGGCTTTCACTTTACTTTAGAGATACAGTGAGGAAACAGGCCCTTCGGCCCACCAGGTCCATGCCGACCAGCGATCACCCTGTAAACTAACACTACCCGACACTCTAGGGACAATTGACTATTTTACCGCAGCCAGGGCCGGCTTTAGGAGTTGCGGGGCCCAATTGGGAACAATTTTGGTGAGCCCCAGGGTCTCAGCCAAGGTCTGTAGATTCATAGAAATATAATTAAAGTCTATTATAGACTTTATATCATTATGGTAGAATGGAAAGTAATCAAAATGTGCACTTAAAAAGTGTTTGCGACTTAATGGACCAAACAAATCTAAGCTACATCTATCTATATTACTAAATCTCTGATCTTGACCGCTTTTGGCCCACTGTGCTGCGATTTCCGACAGAACGCCGCCACCTACGGCCGTCATTTTTGGCCACCTCGCTCAGAGCCCCTCTCCGCCTTATGGGTGCGGAGGATTTTTCCCATCGATGAAAAATCAGAGAGATATTAATGTTTTTTTTAAATTCACCATTCCCTCTGCTGCCCCTGCTGGAGGAAGGGGGAGGGACTATAAAACCAGGAAGTGGTGTGCCTCACTTAGTCTCTGCAAGATGGATGAAGCCAAGGGTCACGTCTCTCTGAATAACACTGAACAAATTTCTACACAACTGTGAGTACCCTTAATGTGGTTTGAAAATGAAAATATGGTTTGCTTGAAGTAAAAAGGCACTGCCTGCAAATGGTTGTTTGGGTGCTTTGGCTTGAAGTTGAAAGGCACTATTTACTCTAAATGGTGGCTTGGGTACTTTGACTTGAAGTTGAAAGGCACTACTTACTGCAAATGGTGGCTTGGGAGCTTTGGTTTAAAGTTGAAAGGCACTACTTACTGCAAATAGTGGCCTGGGAGCTTTGGCTTGAAGTTGAAAGGTACTACTTACTGCAAATGGCGGCTTGGGTGTATTGGCTAGAAGTTGAATTGCACGACTTACTGCAAATGGTGGCTTGGGAGCTTTGGCTTGAAGTTGAAAGGCACTACTTACTGCAAATGGTGGCGGGTGATTTGCTTGAAGTTGAAAGGCACTACTTACTGCACATGGTGGCTTGGGTGCTTTGGCTTGAAGTTGAAAGGCACTAATTACTGCAAATGGTGGCAGGTGATTTGGCTTGAAGTTGAAAGGCACTAATTACTGCAAATGGTGGCAGGTGATTTGGCTTGAAGTTGAAAGGCACTAATTACTGCAAATGGTGGTGGGTGATTTGGCTTGAAGTTGAAAGGCACTTCTTACTGCAAATGGTGGCTTGGGTGCTTTGGCTTGAAGTTGAAAGGCACTACTTACTGCAAATGGTGGCATGTAGTTGAAAGGCACTAACTGCAAATGGTGGCTTGGGTGCTTGGCTTGAGGTTGAATGGCACTACTTACTGCAAATGGTGGCTTGGGTGCTTTGTTTGAAATTGAAAGGCACAACTTACTGCAAATGATGGCTTGGGTGATTTGGCTTGACGTTGAAAGGCACTACTTACTGCAAATGGTGGCGGGAGCTTTGGCTTGAAGTTGAAAGGCACTAATTGCAAATGGTGGCGGGTGATTTGCTTGAAGTTGAAAGGCACTACTTACTGCACATGGTGGCTTGGGTGCTTTGTTTGAAATTGAAAGGCACAACTTACTGCAAATGATGGCTTGGGTGATTTGGCTTGACGTTGAAAGGCACTACTTACTGCAAATGGTGGCGGGAGCTTTGGCTTGAAGTTGAAAGGCACTAATTGCAAATGGTGGCGGGTGATTTGCTTGAAGTTGAAAGGCACTACTTACTGCACATGGTGGCTTGGGTGCTTTGGCTTGAAGTTGAAAGGCACTACTTACTGCAAATGGTGGCGGGTGATTTGGCTTGAAGTTGAAAGGCACTTCTTACTGCAAATGGTGGCTTGGGAGCTTTGGCTTGAATATGAAAGGCACTACTTACTGCAAATGTTGGCATGAAGTTGAAAAGCACTACTTACTGCAAATGGTGGCGGGTGCTCTGGCTTGAAGTTGAAAATCACTACTTACTGCAAATAGTGGCTTGGGTGCTTTGCATGAAGTTGAAAGGCACTACTTACTGCAAATGGTGGCTTGGGTACTTTGGCTTGAGGTCGAAAGGCACTACTTACTGCAAATAGTGGCTTGTGTGCTTTGCTTGAAGTTGAAAGGCACTACTTACTGCAAATGATGGCTTGGGTGATTTGGTTTGAAGTTGAAAGGCACTTCTTACTGCAAATGGTGGCTTGGTTGCTTTGGCTTGAAGTTGAATTGCACTATTTACTGCAAATGGTGGCTTGGGAGCTTTGGTTTAAAGTTGAAAGGCACTACTTACTGCAAAAAAAAATCACCATTCTTTCTGCTGCACCTGCTGGAGGGAGGGGGAGGGACTATAAAACCAGGAAGTGGTGTGCCCACAGTCTGCAAAATGCATGAAGCCAAGGGTCACATCTCTCTGTGCTCTGAAAAACACTGAACAAATGTCTACACAACTGCGAGTACCCTTAATGTGGTTTGAAAATCTAAATATGGTTTGTTTGAAGTAAAAAGGCACTGCCTGCAAATGGTTGTTTGGGTGCTTTGGCTTGAAGTTGAAAGGCACTACTTACTGCAAATGGTGTCTTGGGAGCTTTGGTTTAAAGTTGAAAGGCACTGCTTACTGCAAATGGTATCTTGGGAGCTTTGGGTTGAAGTTGAAAGGCACTCCTTACTGCAAATGGTGGCTTGGGCTTGAAGTTGAAAGTCACTACTTACTGCAAATGGCGGCTTGGGTACTTTGGCTTGAAGTTAAAAGGCACTACTGCAAATGCACTTACTTCCTGTTTGCACTGTATATTGATTTAAGATATAATGCTACCACTTACGGCTGTGATTTTTGGTCATCTTACTCAGTCCCCCCTCCGCTGAGCAGGTGCAGAGAATTCTTCCCATCAATGAAAAATAAAAGTGTTATTAGTGTTTAAAAAATGTTGAGAATCTCTCTCGTGTCAATCACGCCCTGAAAGCCACTTTCCGGTGGGAGGGGTTATAAAACCCGGAAGTGTGGGTGTGGCTCAGTCTCTGCATGATGGGGGAGGGAGAGGTCATGACTGTCTGAGCTGTGAATCAACTGAACACACTGAATGTTTACTGAACTGTGAGTTTGGTGTTTTGTGTGGTTTTACGGTGGTTTCACCCTGCATGAAATGGTATGAAGCTGCATTTGAATTTGGTGGCCTTCGACCCTGCTTGAAGTGGTATGAAACTGCACTGAATTTGGTGGCCTTGCACCCTGCTGAAAGTGGTATGAAACTGCACTTGAATTTGGTGGCCATGGATCCAGCTTGAAGTGGTATGAAATTGCACTTGAATTTGGTGGCCTTGCACCCTGCTTGAAGTGGTTGGAAACTGCACTTGAATTTGGTGGCCTTGCACCCTGCTCATAGTGGTAAGAAACTGCACTTGAATTTGGTGGCCTTGCACCATGCTTGAAATGGTAGGAACATGGATTTGAATTTGGTGGCCTTGCACCCTGCTTGAAATGGAATTTCAAGGAATAGTTATGAGTCAACTGCCAGCCCACCAGCTGTGAGTTAGCTGCCAGCAGATCAGGCTTGAGGGACTGAGCTGCCACCCCAAGAACCCATACCAGCACTGCAGAAAGCCCCCCCACTGGCTACCAATATTGGAATTGGTGGAGAGGTGGGATAATGTGTCGGGGGACCAGCCCTCCTGTGAACATGGGACCCAACGGGTCCCACTTAGTCTAGTTTTAATATAAAATTGCATACATGTAAGCCTACAAGTAACAAACAAAATGTGTAGATCACCTCTGAAAAGTACATAGTTACAATACCGCTTGTTTTAGTGATTGTGAAATGCTAAAAACAAAAGTAATGTAATTAAATAGATCCTGGAAAACCAATAACCATTGGTGAAAAACCAATCCAGGCATTACATTTTAGACCAGCCCCATCCTACCCTTTGGGCTTCTACCCCATCCTAACTTAGTTGTGTGTGTTAGTTGTCTGTGTGTGATGTGTGTGTGTTAGTTGTCTGTGTGTTATGTGTGTGTGTGGGAGGGAAGGAGTGAAGGAGAGAAAGAAGGGATGGAGCGAATGAGAGAAGGGAAAAGAGAGACGAAGGAGGGAGGGAAGGAAAGAAGGGAGGGAGGGAAGAAGGGAAGGAGAGAAGGGAGGGAGAGGGCTGGCTGTGGGAGCGGATGCCGGGGTCCCGGCGGACGGGTGTGAGCTGAGGCCGAGGTTTGTAAACGTTGCACCAACCCCCGGCCCGGCCCTCCGTGTATTGTTCACCGCGTCTCACCGGGGAAAGGGGTGGAGCCGGGGCTATGTGCATGAAGCACAGCGACTGGAGAGGCGGGCGCGCTGCCGTGAGCGAACGACCCACCTCCCCCTCTCCCCCTTCTCCATTCCCCCTCACCCCCCCCTCCCCATCTACCCCTTTCTTCCCTATCCACCCCTCTACTTTCTCTCCGCCCCTCTCTCCTCCCTCCACCCGGGGTAGATCTACCCGAGCCGAGAGTAGATTACTCTGGCGCGGGGCCCCCTTACTAGCGAGACCCAATTGGGAGCAATCGATCCAATCGGCTTATGGCCGACCCTGACCACAGCCATTTAACTTATAAGCCTGTATGTCTTTGGAGTGTGGGAAGAAACCAGAGGAAACGTACGCAGTCATAGGGAGAACGTACAAACCCCGTGCAGACAGCACCTGCAATCAGGATCGAACCCGGTTCTCAGTCGCTGTATGGCAGCAACTGTGCCACCGCTATCTGCATAATATGGTCCACGGTATCTTATAGTAAACTGTAGAAATCAATATGAGAGGGTTAATGCACACAGGATTAGCTTGGTAATTAAACAGCAGTAATCTTACTTTGGCATACAGATAGTTATCGAGGATGCAGCATCTAATTAATTGTGTTGATTGACCTCGGTTAGTTACACAGTAAATTGAGCAAGAAGGAAGTGGAATAGAGAAGATTAAATGAGAACAATGTTGGCTTCAGTCTTGACCTTTATTCAAATTACAAGGCAGGTGATCTCTTACTCGAGAAAAAAACAGTTGTGGAAAGTAGCCTTTTTCCTTTAACAGGTCAAAGATTTTACAGCATCAGAAAAATAGGAAGCCATTGATCTTTTTCACTGAGTTGTTAAATCAACCAATATTTATTTTTGTGGTTTAATGAAAAGTGCAGAGAATGACCTGTAATAAATGTAACGTTTAATAATCACTTGTGTGCTCAAAAACTTAATTTTTCAAATGTTATTTTTACATTTGCTTTTTGTTTACATTTATAAAGCAGATACTCGTAAAAATTGACTTGAGCCAAGAGAACAAACAATGACCCTGGGGAGTATTTCAATAATCCCTACTTGGTTAGAGAGCAATTTTCTGTCACAAATTACCATGTAGCTTGCACTGCACTAATTCTGGACTTGCCTGTCATATTTGGCTTCCGTTCGGAGCAGTATCGGAAATAGCAGCAGTTTTCAACCGAGGATAAAATGTGCTGTGAAACTCCAGTTTAACTATCTCTTGTAGTTTTGCCAAGCCCAACTCAAACCTTATTCAGTTTCATTTAGTTACGTTTAGAGATACAGCGCAGAAACAGGCCCTTCGGCCCACGGAGTCCGTGCCAACAAGCTATTCCCCCACACTAACACTATTCTAAACACACTAGGGTCATTTTGCAATTTTACTAAGCCAAATAACCCACAAACATGTTCTTCTTTGGAGTGTGGGAGGAAACTGGAGCACCCGGGGAAAACATACACAGGTCACGGGGAGAACGTTCAAACTCCATACAGACAGCATCCGTAGTCTGTATTGAACCCGGGTCTCTGGCGCTGTAAGGCAGCGCTCCACCGCTGCATGGGCCTTGACCCCGTTTCTGCTTTGTTACTTAAAAAAAAAATATAGGTAAAGCTCACAGTTTTATGCTTCCGTTGGTGCAGCTGGGACTGTTGTTAAACCACTATATTCATCAAATTTCACAGCAGAGTGTAAATTAAGATCTCAGACATCAAAGTAAATAAACGAGTGCAGGTGCATTTGAAATTTCTTCCAAGTTTCTGTCAGTTGAAGTCATCTCAGATTCTGTATCGTTTTTGGTGTTTTGGTGTTTTTTTCCAATTTTAATTAACTATCCCATAACAGTCTCCTTCCCCATTCCCTCTCTCCCCCAAGTACCCCCCCTTTCCTTTCCTTCCTCTCCACCCACCCCCTTTCTTTCCCCTCCTCATCTCCTCTAACCCCTTCCACCCCTGCCTAAATCCCGGCTGACCTCGTACCTGTTTCCCCCCCCTCCCTCTCAACGCACTGGTTACAATGGATACACAATTCACAACTTTTCTATCCCTGAGGTTCACAATTCACAACACGTTATCCTCTCGGGGCCCACACCTGTCTCCTCATCTCTGGCCTTCATCCAACAATTTGTCTATCAATTAATTAATCACCTTCTACAAGCCATGCGCTGTCCTGCCCCTCCTCGCTTCCATCTTTCTGGATAATAAACCGATACTAATACCAAGAATAACCTCAGATTGTCTAATCTAACCTCATAATTGAAATTGCTCATCACTGGAATAATTTCAGCAAATAACACCTCAACACCATAGATAGACACAAAAAGCTGGAGTAACTCAGATTGGAGTAACAGGCAGCATCTCTGGAGAGAAGGAATGAGTGATGTTTCAGGCTAGTCTGAGGTAAGATTTGCTTGATAGCAGGGAGTTATTCCAGCTTTTTGTGTCTATCTGTGGTGTTGAGGTGTTATTTGCGGAAATTATTCTAGTGATGAGCGATTATGAGTTTAGATTAGAGAATCCAAGGGTATTAGTATCGGTTTATTATCTTCACATGCACTGAGAAACAATGAAAAACTTTGTTTGCATGCTATCGTCAAATCATACTACACAAGTGTATTCAAGCTTTACACAACTACACCAGGTTATCCAAGGAAAAAAAATACCAGAATGCAGAATGCAGTCTTATAGCATTTGAGCAACAGAGAAAGTGCAGATTAAAAACAAGTGCAGAATCTGTAGTGAGGTAGGGTGGGAGATACTACACCCTTGCTTATGGCAGACATCGGCCATTCCTTTGCTCCAGAGATGCTGCCTGTCCCCCGGAGTTACTCCAGCTTTTTGTGTCTATCTTCGGTTTAAACCAGCATCCAGTTCCTTCCTACACCTCAACACCACATACCGTTCAAGTCCATCCAGTTTTCAGAGGAGCTAGTTATTTTCTTATATCCTTGCAACTTATTCTCCCTTACATGTCCACGTCAACTCTCCTATGATTCTTTTGCCATTAATCTACACTAGCAGATTAATCAACCAGCACCTTCTTTGAATATATATCATCCAAGGTTTCAGCAGTGGCAAGGTTGAGACAGAGTTGAGAAAGGCAATCAAAGAGAAAATAGGGAAAAGTATAAAAGAACTTCAAAAATGTTTCAGTTAAAATCTCACTGTTGTTAGATTCATGAAAATCTACGCCGATAGCACCCTGTCCATGATTCCTGTGTTATTGTTGTTCATTTAACTTTTGTTGCTCGTAGAGACTAAATGGATACTTCAATGCAGCTCAGTAATCATGGGAAGATTAGAAATCAAACCTATACCTACACCAAGTATCCTCAGGTCAGATTACTGCCCTTGCCTGCTCCCAATAGGTTTATCCGAATAGGTGGTTACATCAGACTGAGAATATGATTGAAATTCTGTTGCAGTCTGATGCCATGCCACAGGAATCTTAATAATTTGGACCAGAAATCAAGCTGTTTCATTTTGACTATTCTCCATTAATATTTTCAGTGATTGGTGAAGAGTTAAAAACCAGTCCTTTCGATTTCTGACCCAATGAATATAAAGACCCAGCTGTATAAATAGTTTTCATAAAGTAATGTAATATGTTAAAAAAAAAAAAAGGCAGTGAAGAATATAGGAAAAAAAATCCACAGGATTTTCCATTGAGATCGGCCATTGTTTCTTACAATAGGCTTGGAAGAATTTTCCTCCAGATTATCCTATACTGTGCAGTCCCCCATCTTGCAATCCTGATCTTGAATTCTAGGGCATGGCAAGATTTGTATAAGATACAAGACCAAGTGGGACCCGTTGTGTCCTGTCACCTCAACGCGCTGTTGCGGGGGAAGGGGGGAGGGAGGGCGGCCTGCGGAGTCGCACACACACAAACTACCCCCCACACACACTAACCACCCCCCTGCGCACAGAGGGAGACAGAGGGACACAGAGAGGGACAGAGAGGGAGAGGGGGGGGATAGAGAGGGGGAGAGAGAGAGAGGGGGGAGAGAGAGAGAGAGGGGATAGAGAGGGGATAGAGAGAGGAGAGAGAGGAGGAGAGAGAGAGGGGAGAGAGAGAGAGAGAGGGGATAGAGAGGAGAGAGAGAGGGGGAGAGAGAGAGGAGAGAGAGGGGGAGAGAGGGGGGACAGAGTCCCGGGCCGAGCCGAGGGGGAGAGATGGCAGGAGAGACAAAGAGGAGGAGAGAGAGGGGGGGGGGAGAGAAGGGACGGGGGAGAGGGGGGAGGTGGAGAGATGGGATGGGGACAGAGGGGAGGGGGAGAGACCCGAGCTGAGGCGTGAGAGGGCGAGCGGGTGTCGACCAATGGAGCGCCGGTTGGGCCGAAGCAGTCTTCAGCTATGATCTTTGGTCAGCGAGGGGGGGGGGCAACAGCTCGCGGGGGGGGGGAACTCGCGAGGGGGGCGGCAGCTCACGCAGGGAGGGGGCATCTCACGGGGGGGGGGGGGGGGCGGCAGCTCGCATCGCAGATGCAGCACGCAGAGCCATTGTGACGTCATCAGCCAAAGCAGCTGGGTTTTTATTTTCAAAGACATTTCAGATTCTTGAACATTTTTATTAATAACTGAAGAAATAATGCACGAAATTTTTAGCTAAGCCGGTTTTATACTCGAGAGGGTAAATCTCTATCGGAATATGTAAACATGTTCCTGTTAGCGCATCGTTTCTTCTAGTAGATGTAGCAATGTTACAAAATTTTGAGATTTTAAAAATCAAGTCTGTAATTTATCCCATCAGATAAAGCATAAAAATAAGTTTAATTTGACACCTAATTCACTTTCATATCTCAAGTATTTAAAAAGTTATGGCCATTTTCATACTGGGAAATGAGCATCTTGTTCCCTATTGATTTTCTATGGACATAACAAAAAAGCTGTGATCGTGAACAGTCAAAAGCCCATAACTTTCTTAAAAATTAAGAGAACTGAATGAAATTTTCAGTTATCATAGATTGAAGCATTCTGAAACAAATATAAAATAATCTTACTTGGATGACCTGAAATTAAAGCATATAATTAGTTAGTTACCTAATTGTAGCTAATTTCAGACTTCAATTACTAGATCTAAACATCTATCCATTTCTTAATAAATGATTAACATTTTTAAATAGCCTAAATGTCCAAATAATATTCACAAATAATTCACAATAAAACATGATTTTTAAATCTCATTTACATTAATTTATAGGCCAAATGGAAGGAATTTAGTGTTTAATTGCTGTAAATAAATGCCCATTTAAATCAGCTTTCCAGTGGGTCCCTGTGGAACGCGCTGGTTTAGAACGTTCACATTGCGGTAGATTTGTGCCCCAAATGCCGAGAAAAATACTGCGCGATATAATGGGGCCAAATTGAGCTACTCGCAATATTAAACTTTGTATAAAGGGATCTTTAGAAGCCCTTTTTAATGTAAAAATATACAACCTAACTTCTGCTATTTGCTTTATGAGACCCTGCGGTTGCTGGCTGTCGCGGGTTTAGAGATTGATTTTTAAACTACTATAACTATTATTCAAGGCCTTTAAACCTAATAATAGCTTTTGCGACGGGGTCTTCCAGCGATTTTTCGTTAATAATTAACTAGGCTGAACATTTTCGATTGGAACAGCTTAGAGAAAATCGCGTTTTAAACCCGCCCCCTCTAAACGGCGCCAAAATCGCGCACACCCTCAGCAGCAGATCTTCAACGACGCTTCAGGTAGGCTTTGCAACATACCTAGTAGATGTGAACGCACACGCACGCGCGCACACACACACACACACACACACACACACACACACACACACACACACACACACACACACACACACACACACACACACACACACACACACACACACACACACCAGAATTTTATGTATAGAGATAAGGATAAGGATGTAGTCCTGGACCAAGCCTACTACCAGGGTTCACCACTGGGGCTGTTCTCCACACCTCTACCGACCTGCAGAGGTGGCATCTCACCTGGTCTCTTAATTTTGGAGAGAGCTGGTAAGGCCGCAGTGGTGAGTTGGACTCCGGCAATGTGGTGCATTTGTTCTGGAAATCCCTGATAGGCCTGAACAGAAGGCAAAGCTTCAACATTTCACAAGTTAGAATCTAAAGACATTTACAATATAAAAAACAGGGATGTAATCCTGAGGCATAATAAGACACTGGTCAGACTGCATTTTAAGTATTGTGAGCCCCATAACTGAGGAGAGATGTGCTGGCGTTAGAGAGGCTCCAGAGGAGATTTACGAAAATGATCCTGGGGATGATTGGGTTTACATATGATGAGTATAGAAGGATAAGGGGGGACATCATAGAAACTTACAGAATAGAGAAAGGTTTCGATAGAGTGGATGTGGAGAGGATGTTTCTACTAGTGGGAGAATCTAGGACCAGGGGGCACAGCCTCAGATTAAAAAGACATCCCTTTAAAAGGAGATGGGGAGGAATTTATTTTGTCAGAATGTGGTGAATCTGTTGAACTAATTGCCATAGACAGCTGTGGAGGCCAAGTCATTGGGTATTTTTTAAGTGGAGATTAGCATGTTCTTGATTAGCAGGGGTGTCAAAGGTTATGGGGATAAGGCAGGAGAATGGTGTTGAGATAAGATCGAGAGATCAGCCATGATGGAATGGTGGAATAGTCTCAAAGGGCTGAATGGCCTAAATCTGCTTGTGTGACTTATGAACATCTGAACATTTTATTCTAATGTTTTAAAAAAATTGCTGATATTTTCACAGAATAAAATAAATACATTAAAACTACATAAACACATATAAATTAAAAATAAATTACATTAAATGTATTGATCTCACTCGACATGCTAAGACACACCATGCAAATGATTGGGGTCTTGGATCAGATGAATGGGGACTTGGCAAAGGATCATGTGGGCAGACTAGCCAGTGGAATATAGATGACAAATCTGTTGAATTGCAAAATTCAGTAAGTCCTGGCAGCTCCGTGTAAGTCCACAGCTTTTGTGCAAATGACTGAATGCTAGTGGATTGAAGAGGATTTCCAAAGTCTACAGAGTGATTTAGGCCATTTGGAAAAATGGGCTGAAAGATGGCAGATGGAGTTTAATGCTGATAAATGTGAGGTGTTACACCTTGGCAGGACAAATCAAAATAGGACGTACATGATAAATGGTAGGGAATTGAAGAATACAGTTGAACAGAGGGATCTGGGAATAACCGTGCATAGTTCCTTGAAGGTGGAATCTCATATAGATAGGGTGGTAAAGAAAGCTTTTGGTATGCTAGCCTTTATAAATCAGAGCATTGAGTATAGAAGCTGGGATGTAATGTTAAAATTGTACAAGGCATTGGTGAGACCAAATCTGGAGTATGGTGTACAATTTTGGTCGCCCAATTATAGGAAGGATGTCAACAAAATAGAGAGAGTACAGAGGAGATTTACTAGAATGTTGCCTGGGTTTCAACAACTAAGTTACAGAGATAGGTTGAATAAGTTAGGTCTCTATTCTCTGGAGCGCAGAAGGTTAAGGGGGGACTTGATAGAGGTCTTTAAAATGATGAGAGGGATAGACAGAGTTGATGTGATCAAGCTTTTCCCTTTGAGAATAGGGAAGATTCAAACAAGAGGACATGACTTCAGAATTAAGGGACAGAAGTTTAGGGGTAACATGAGGGGGAACTTCTTTACTCAGAGAGTGGTAGCGGTGTGGAATGAGCTTCCAGTGGAAGTGGTGGCGGCAGGTTCGTTGGTATAATTTAAGAATAAATTGGATAGGCATATGGATGAGAAGGGAATGGAGGGTTATGGTATGAGTGCAGGCAGGTGGGACTAAGGGGAAAAAAATTGTTTGGCGCGGACTTGTAGGGCCGAGATGGCCTGTTTCCGTGCTGTAATTGTTATATGGTTATATGGTTATATAGTGGTTCCCTCCGGAACTGTTATTTGCAGCCAGTGTGATTCAGTCCACAGCTTTTATTTGCTTCTGTGGGGATCACGGTCATTGCTGGTTCTCATTGTCCATTACCAGTGCCACTTCAGAAGGTGGTGACGGGCCTGCTGCTTGAACTGTTGGTGAAGGTTTCACCAGAATGCTTTTCAGTTGGGAGTTCCTGGAGCTCATTCAATGGCAAGAGGGGAATAGTCAAATAGAACAATATCTACCTTGGATAGGAAGCTATACGTGTTAGTTTTGAAGGTGTTTTCATCAGACACTTCAGTGAGTTGCAGGTTAGATTGTACAAACTGCAGCAGCTTGGAATTTATCTCCATCTTATTGTTGGTAGATATTGACTAATTTGTTACCTGAGAAATCACAAAATATTCAAGGAGTAGAAGCAAAGATCTGCAGATGCTGGTTTATACCAAAGATAGACACAATGTGCTGCAGTAACTCAACGGGTCAGGTAGCATCTCTGGAGAAAAAGAATGAGCGATGTTTCAGGTCGGGATCATTCTTCAGTCCCGACCCGAAACGTCACCCATCCTTTTTCTCCAAAGATGCTGCTTGACCCGCTGAATTATTTAAGAAGTATATGAATGGTACAGTGGTGCAGCCGGTGGAGCTGCTGCCTCACAGCACCAGAGACCCGGGTTCGATCCTGACCTTGTGTGATTTTTGTGTGGAGTTTTCACCTTCTCCCTGTGATTGCATGCGATTGCATGAGAAGGTGCTCCAGTTTCCTCCCACATCCAAAGTCGCGCAGATGTGTATGTTAATTGGCCTCTGTAAAAATTGCTCCCCCCCCCCAGTGTGTAGGAAGAGCATGAGCAAATTGGATAACCTAGAACTAGTGTGAACTGGTCGGCATGGGCTCAGTGGGCTGAAGGACCCATTTCCGTGCGATATTTTTCAATCGATTCAATCAATCAGCAGTATTTACAAGATTGTATTGTAATTAATTTATTAGCCAAGTATATAAAAACATACAAGGAATTTGATTTGCCATACACTCATATCAAAAAAGCAACAAGACACACAACTACATCAAAATTAACATAAACATCCACCACAGCACACTGTGATGGAAGGCAATAACGTATTATTTTCTTCCCTCTTTTTCGCCCACGGCCGGGGCAGTTGAACTATCCACAGTCGGGGCGATCAAAGCTCCCACAGCCGACGATCGAAGATAATTTGCTATAGAAACAAGGAACTGCAGATGCTGGTTTTCAAAAGAAAACACAGAGTGCTGGTGTAGCTCAGTGGGTCATGCAGCTTCTTATGAGAACCTGGATAGGCGATGCTTTGTGCCGGTACCCTTCTTTAGACTTTACATTGTGCTGTTCTTGTTATTGTGGAATAGCAAGCATTCGTTAAATAAAGTGACTGGAAATATTAGGGTTGTTCTTAATGCAGAACAAAAAACAGGAGGATATTTGATTGGGATGTTCAAAATTATAAATAATGTTGAATGAAATATTGTGAAATATGTTTCTAGTGGCTGCAGATAGAGTCGGTAACCAGAGAGTCTGAGACGTAAGGGGATTATCACAGGAGCCAGGGACAACATGAGTAGATGTTGTTTTCGGTCAGGGAGTTGTGTTCTGGAATGCACTGTCTGAAAGACTGCCTCGTTGTAACATTCAGAAGATAAAATATACGGGTCAGAGGCAAAAGGAAAGGGAATAGTATTTAATTTGTTAGTCCATTAGTTCCTACTGTCAGGCAGTTGGTGCATTCTGAACTTTTGTAACAAACAATTTAGCAGGCAGGCTGCAAGTCAAAGAATTGCCAAGCTACCTTGGCCACTAGCGTGACTGTATTGCAGTAGAAAATGAAGTTGAAAATAATTGTAACAGCTTGTTCTTATTAAGAATGTGGTGCCATAGAAATGACTAAGAAAAATGCATACATAGCAGACTTGTATAAGTTAGCAGATGTAGACTACATTTATTACAAAAGTCATTAGATTTAGATTAACATGAAGCAGTCTAGAAGGGTACTTGTTAATCCTTAAAATTTGCAAAATTAGATACAATTATGGAAAGCCCGAGGTCACTCAGCCCAGAAAGTTTACGTTGGTGAGTTTTTTTTTCTACAAGACATTTGGCTTGAAGTTCCATTGCATGCAAGTGGATGATGTGTTCTCACTGCCCTTTGCTTCCCTTTTGTCCATCTCTACAGCTCCTCCCTTCTTGCCGGCTTGCACTATTCATCATCCCACTCTGCCTTTCAAAGTTTCTCCCCACTTTTGATGTGGTTTCTTAACATAAAGGAAGAAGAAAGATGGGGAGGGGAGGGGAAGAATACGAGAGAGAGAGAGAGAGAGGGAGAGGGAGAGGGAGAGGGAGAGGGAGAGTATAAACAAAAAAGAGTGAGAGTTCGAGAGCAAAACAGGGGAGAGAGAAGAAAAAAAGGGCGTGTGTGGTGGTCTAGAGTTCATGATTTAGGAAACTGGAGAGGGAGACAGAGAGACAGAGACAGAGAAGAAACAAAGATGAAGAAGGGTCTCGACCCAAAAATGTCATCCATTCCTTCTCCCAGAGATGCTGCCTGTCCCGCCGAGTTACTCCAGCTTTTTGTGTCTATCTTCGGTTTAAACCAGCATCTGCAGTTTCTTCCTACACAAACAAAGATAGAACTCCATATTGAAATGGTGAGTGGGATTCACGGAGTCAGGGAGTTGGACAATGCTCTAGGGAGCCGCTTGGGAGAAGTCAAAGCAGAATTTACCTAATTTGATAGATGGTACACTTTGCAACCACTGTGCCTATCTATTCCCCTCATGATTTTGTACACCTCTATAAGATCACCCCTCATCCTCTTGCGCTCCAAGGAATAAAGTCCTAGCCTGCCCAACCTCTCCCTATAACTCTACCTCAGGCCCCCAAGTCCTGCCAGTTTCTCGTAAATCTTCTCTGCCCTCGTTCTAGCTTAATGACATCCTTCTGCAAGCTGGGTGATGGCCTCTTTACCGGTTCATTATAGCCTTTGATTTGTCAAAAACATTGCCCTACTCTTGAAATAGTTCCATTGATGAAGCTTCACGGCATTCTGAAGCAGAGATTTCCAGAGATTCACCACCTTCTGCGAGAAGATATATGACATTTGACATGCTTGGCCAAGAATTGCGACTGTACACATTTCTGCTGCTGTGAATGGTCCACAGAGCCTCTTGAATGCCCAGCTGCCAGATCTGTTTAGAGTAACCCCATTCAGTATAATTGCAGTACCACAACACACATTGGAAATCGTCCACCGTTCTCCCCGTGACCTGCGCGGGTCTTCTCCGGTTTCCTCCCACACGTAAAGGACGTGCAGGTTTGTAGGCAAATAGCCTTGCTAAAATTGTAAATTGTCCCTAGTGTGTGTAGGATAGTGTTAGTATGCAGGGATAGCTGGTTGGCGTGGACTCGGTGGGCCAAAGGGCCTGTTTCCGCACTGTATCTCTAAACTAAACTAAATATCCCTTCGAAGGTAGACACAAAATGCTGCAGTAACTCAACGGGGCAGGCAGCATCTCTGGAGAGAAGGAATGGGTGATGTTTCGGGTTGAGACCTATCTTCAGACTGAAGAAATATCCCTTCCTCTAGCTTCACATTTCCTGCCTCTCCTCTCCTTATGCCCTTATCTCACAGCCTTTTGTTTCTTAATCTCTGTCCTTTTTCCAACCATCCACCAATCAAAGACCCCTCACTTGTATCCACCTATCACTTGACTAGTTTTAATTTCCCCCCCATCTCTCTTCCAGCTTTTCTCTCCATTACTTCAATCCATCTGAAGAAGGGTTCCAACCTGAAACATTACCTGTCCTTGTTCATCAGAGATGCTGCCTGACCTGTCGAGTTATTCCAGCATTTTGTGTCATTGTTTGCAAATCAATGTTTGCAGTTCCTTGTGTCTAGTTATAAGGGTCCTGATCCGAAATGTCACCCATCCTTTTTCTCCAGAGATGCTGCCTGACCCGCTGAGTTACTTCAGCATTTTGTATCTATCTTCTAGTTATCTATGTGGTTTAGGTCCTTCCTGCTGAGGACCCAATCTCAGATATGTCCTTCAGCCAGCTTGGTCAGTGCTTTTGCCACCAAGCCACACTTTAGTTTAGTTTAGAGATGCAGCACGGAAACAGGCTCTTTGGCCCACCGAGTCTGCACCGACCAGCAATCCCCGCACATTAACACTATCCTACACCCATTAGGGACAATTTACATTTATACTCAGCCAATTAACCTACAAACATGTACGTCTTTGTACGAAGATCTCAGAGAAAACCCACGCGGTCACGGGGAGAACATTAAACTCTGTACAGACAGCACCCGTAGCCAGGATCGTTCCTGCGTCTCTGGCGCTGAAAGTGCTGTAAGGCGGCAACACTACCGCTGCGCCACTGTGCTGCCCCTAACTTGGTGATGGATATTAAATTCCCACATCCCAAGAGTACCTCTGTGTCCCTTTCAATTTCAGTGCTTTTGCAGTGATTTGTGTAGAATTTTGCATTATCGCATTTGAAAACTTGCTTTCTTGAGTCATAAGTTCATAAGTGATAGGAGCAGAATTAGGCCATTTACTCTGCCATTCAATCATGGCTGATCTATCTCACCCTCCTAACCCCGTTCTCCTGCCTTCTCCCCATAACCCCTGACACCTGTACTAATCAAGATTTTATCTATCTCTGCCTTAAAAATATCTATTGACTTGGCCTCCACAGCCTTCTGTGGCAATGAATGAGTCTGGTGGTGCACACTTTCACGCTTCCGTATCTCCTGCCTGACAGCAGTGGGAGAAGAAGGAATGACTGGGGGAAATCATGCCAACTTCCAACGCCTATGTTGGGGCATTGAGCCAGGCTCACACGGAATGTCCCAAAGAAATATACTTTCCTTTTATATGCAAGTGGCATGATTTAATTTATAATTGTGGTTTAGAATGTTAATTTGTGGTGGACTTTATTATTCACTTCAAAAGGCAAATAATCAACAAAACATTTAAATATTTAAATACCTTTTGTAAAATCTACATGCTTTAAAGAATATATCACACTTTCGGTCGACCAATAGATCTCCATGCACATCATGTTTCTCTAAGGCATAAATTACTATAATAATGATATTGTGGCTAATCACTTTAAATCCCCACCATAACTTCTGCATAATTCCAGAGAATGACCAGGTCTACACCAATGTTTTGACTATATCAGAAATGAAATAATATAATCAACAGTTGGTTAAACATTACGAAGCTTGTTATTTTAATGGATGGAAAATATTTGGAGCCTGAGCTCGAATTCTCAGTCCCGTATATTAAGAGCATTAAATTATAAAATAGCCACCACAGTTTAATATGATGTAGTCTGGCAGTCATCGCACCCAATGTAGGCATTTCCTAATGGTTTAGAGGATTAATGTGTGGTCTGGTACTCTACAAACCATAGGCATTTAATTTGAACCCAAGTGTATGGACTGATTCAGCGCATCTTGGAATATTAGGCATTGAATTTAGAGTTTAAAGTTTAGAGAGTTACAGCATGAAAACAGGCCCATCAGCCCATTGAGTCCATGCCGACCTGCGATCACAGTGGACTACTTCTATCCCACACAAACAGGAAGCAACTAACCTATAAACTTGCACACCTTTGGAATGTGGGAGGAAACCGAAGCGCCTGGAGCCAACCCACGAGGTCACAGGGAGAACGTATAAATTGCATATGGGCAGCACCCGTAGTTAGGATCAAACCAGGGTCTCTGGCGCTGTAAGGCAGCAACTCTACCGCTTTGCCGCCATAAGCATTCATTGCTTGAATGAGAAAGGAAATGAAGAGGAATTACACTTTTCTATTGGGCTTTAGCATTAGGAATATAAACACTAGTTTCCAGCAGGCATGAGTTAGTCTTCTCCATCCAAAACTGGAGAAGCATTCAATATCAAAGTAAAAAGAGAAAATGAAGGATCTCAGGCATGAAACATTAACTATTTCTCTTTCCATTGATGCGTCATGACCTGCTGGATGTTTCAATTTTTCCTCAAGTCGGGTTTATTGTCATATGCACAAGTACGATGAACTCCAGGCACAATGAAGATCTTGCTTGCAGCAGCATCGTAGGCATATAGACTCAGATAAACACACAAAAACAAATTATACATACATTTTGTGTAAAAATTCTCAAAGGGAATGGGCAAGAAAACAAGACGTTAGTGGAAAAACATGATTAGGAAAAAAGGACTGCAGTTATTGGTTGATTAATGTCCAATGTCAGTATTGTAAGGCAAGAAAGGTGAGAAATATTAAACAGAATTTCTTGCCAGCTATCCGGGTCTTATTTAAACCTATGTTTTAAGGAATGTTCATGAAAGTAGAATAAGGCATGATTACAACACAAAGTTCTGGAGTAATTCAGTTAGTCAGGCAGCATCTGTGGAAGGGATGGATAGGCAATGGTATGGTTCGGGACTCTTCATTGCCTATCCTTTCCCTCCACGGATGCTGCCTGACCCGATGAGCACAACATTCCAGCATCAGCATTTCCTTGTGCCTCCATAAGCCACAATTATGGATACTAGTGATTAAAGGAAGTGGTCAAGATAGAATCATAGAGTCATACAGCACGGAAACAGGCTCTTTGGTCTAACATGCCCCATTTACACCAGTCCCACCTGCCTGCACTTGGCCCATAACCCTGTATTAATGTACCTATCCAATTGTCTCTTAAATGTTATGATAGTACCTGCCTCAGCCACCTCCTCCGACAACTCGTTCCAGACACCCACCAACCTTAGTGTAAAATAAGTTAGCCCTCAGGTACCTATTACATCTCCCCCCCCCCCCCCCCCCCCCACCTTAAACCTATGTGCTATCATAGGATATCGTAAGGTTTGTTTCTTCATTCATTTTCTGGGGGTGGTTAGTATTGCTGGCAAAATCAAAGAATTATCAACCATTTTCATTTACACAGCAGAAGTCCCGTCTGAACCGCTGCAGTCATTGTGGAATTCTGGCCGTGTTATTTTACACTTAGTGTTATTCTCGTCCTGTAAGGGCAAGTTAACGCCGCAGAAACAAACTACTGTCGATGCTGGAAATCCAAAATACAAACAGAAAATGATGGAAATGCTCAGCAGGACAGATGGCGTCCCTGGTCAGAGAAACAGAGTCAATATTTAGGGTCACTGATCTCATCAGAACATTGATGAAAAGAGTGAACTATGCTGGTCTGGAACTGGAGTCACATGTGGGCCAAGTTAGGATGGTTTCCTTCCCTGTAGGACTGATTGTGTTTATACGACAATCTGCCAGTTTCATGAATAAATCGTTACAAGCTGGCCCAACCAACATCAACTATTCTTTCTCATTGTATAATGGAAAATTTCTCATAGCCATTAAACTTGTTATTTTACCATTTTCAGTCACAGCTTATTCCCTGTGCCTGTAAGATTTGTGAGATAAGGACGTTTTGAACTTGATTCACGTTGATTTATTTAAGTCTTTTGTTCTTCAGGTACACAGGATTTTGGAGGTAATGTGTTTTTTACACACACAAGTGATTTCTGAAGTCAATTTTAATTGCAGTCTGGCACAAAATGAAGAAAGCTTATGCATCACGTTTGTTACTTCTAGAAGGCGCAATGAAACAATATTTTTTTTCTGGAACTCATTTCGGATAATGATGGTGGTCTCTGAATCCAAGTTTGTGATAGAAAATTAAGACGTTTGCCACCTCATCACCTGGTTTCATTTCAGTTCTGGCTGACTGCCCTCCTTCAAGCATTTTCAAGCCAAACCTGCCTGAGCAAATCCTTGTTTTAGAAAAAGGTTGAGAAGCGAGTGTAACTTAAAAAATAAATTTACACATCAAGGAGTGCAGATGCAATGAAAGCAAAAGAGTGAGTGAGGCAGGCGAACCTACGTGGCAAATGTATTTGCAACTAATGTCGCATATCCATCTGAATCAGTCTGTGGAAGGGTCTCGGCCTTAAACGTCGCCTATCCATTCCCTTCACAGATGCTGCCTGACCCGCTGAGTTACTCCAGCACTTTGCCCAAGATTCCAGCATCTGCAATTCCTCGTGACTTGCATATTTGTATTAACAGTTTACACACTGTGATATCCCTGGGCTGATTTTGACAGTCCTATTAATTCAGGAGAGATTTGACCTTTATTTTATCTCCACCGGGTAATTTGCTGGGTGGGTAGGTGAAAGCAAGTGTGAACTTTGATAAAGCGTGGGAACACACTCGATGGACCTGTTTGACTTTTCATTTTTATACTTCACATAAATCAATTATAAATCGAATAGCAAATTCATCAACAAACCTCTTTACTCTAAGTGGTCAGAATGTGGGTTTTTCCTTAGGGCTTGGATGAGGCAATGCAAATGGTTGTGTAGAGGTTGTGTTACTCAACTACTGGTCTGGAGACGCAAGACTGAATCCTACTCTGACAGCTGGACACTTTAAGTTCACGTTATTAAATACATTTGGAAGAAAGAAAAGTAGTGTCCTTTATAATAACTGAATCTCCATGATTGTTGTAAGAGGCACCTATTTGCACCACCTGATGAATCAGAGAACATAGGTTTAAGGTGAGAGGGGAAAGGTTTAACTGGAGCCTGAGGGGTAACTTTTCACACAGTTATGTAGAACGAGCTGCCAGAGGAGGAAAATGTTGAAGAACACATTTGGGTCCATTGCAGGTCTGGGTGAGTGAGGCCCGGTCAGTCTGAAGAAGGGTCTCGACCCGAAACTTGATCAGTCTGAAGAAGGGTCTCGACCCGAAATGTCACCCATTTCTTCTCTCCAGAGATGCTGCCTGTCCCGCTGAATGACTCCAGCATTTTGTGTCTATCTTTGAGCTGCCAGAGGAAGAAGCTGGGGCAGGTATGATAACAATATTTAAAATACATTTGAACAGGTACAAGGATGGGAAAGGTTTAGAGGGTCATGAGCCAAATACAGGCAGGTGAGACTAATGTAGATGGGGCATCTTTGTCAGCATGGGGAAGTTTGGCCAAAGTGCTCTATAACTCACCTGCCTCCACTACTATCTCTAGCAAGTATGTATGATATGATTGGCCTGGATAAGAAGGAAAACAAATGTTTTCAATATATCTAGGTACAGGTGACCATAATAACTATTGGGGTGGCACCCCTAATAATGACTATTAGGGGTGGCACAGTGGCGCAGATTGCCAATTGTCTTCCAGCACCAGAGACCCAGGTTCGATCCTGACTACATATGCTGTCTGTACGGTGTTTGTAGATTCACCGTCTGATCGCCTGGGTTTTCACCAGGTGCTCCGGTTTCCTACCACACTCGAAAGATCAGGTTGGTAGGTTAATTGGCTTTGGTAAAATTGTAAAATGTCTCTAATGTGTAGGATAGTGCTAGTGTACGACGTGATCGCTGGTCAGCGCAGACTCGGTGGGCCGTCGGGTTTGCATGCTGTATCTCTCTAAAGTCTAAAGTCCAAGTCAAAAAATAAAGAAGCCCTTTGGTTCACTAAAATTGTCCTGCGAAGGAAACTTGCTATGCTCTGCTGATGTGGTCAATATGTGGCTTAGGACCCACCAATTCAGTTCAATCTTGATTTCGCTCAGAACAGACACAGCAGGCCACTCAGTTCAGGAAGCAATTAGGCACGGATAATAAATAGTGGCCTAGCAGCAACACCTACCTCTTGTAAACAAACAAATAAGAATAAAGCATAAAAGCATGTGAGAGAATGGTGAAGTAAATGAAGAAGAAAGGAATAGTTGAAAGTTATATGTTGTAGTCCGTTCGACTTCAAAGTGAATCTCTAAGGTATAAATATTTCTGTTAGCTGAATAAAATTCAGTTTTAGTTCCAGCAATGCTTCAAGTCGTGCAGGAAATATGTAGCTGAACCATACATGCCACAAGTTCTGAGGTTTATATTCCCTGCATGTGGTGAGTGAGGTGACCTGTGTTGGGAGTTATAGGGCATTAGCACTGGCAGCAACAGCACCAAGCTACAGAGGGGAGATGAAAATTCATCCTGGATCTCCTGCCTTAAGCGCTACTGGAAATTGCATATGTGTAAAGTTGAAGGAAAGCAGAATCTCACTTTTCCAATAATGGTTAATGTGGCAGAATAGCCAAATGAGTTTCATTGCTGAGTTAAACACAAAGTGTTGGAGGAACACAATAGGTCAGGCAGCATCTGCAAGGGAATGGACGGGCGGGGTTACAGATTGGAACCTTTCTTCAGACTCGACCTGACCAGGAACATTGCCAGTCCATTCCCTCCACACTGAATATCCCTCCAGCACTTTGTGTTTCCAGTATCTGCAGTTCCTTGTGTCTCCATTTGAATTCTGAGTTCTTGTACAAAGGAAAAGAGTTCTTGTCTTTTCAATAGGATTGGAGCAATTGAGAAGTAAAAGAACAAATGTTTGTATTGCAGATGCAAAACCTCTAAACATTTAGGCAACTTGAACTGCAATAGTAATATTGCCTATAGTCATAGTAAACATTTAATCTGGTGTCAAGGATGCCTTGCGCATTGGCAATTTGTCTCAAAACTCCTACAGGCCTGTAGACAGACACAATGCCCACAAACCTCCAAGGCATGCCAGATAGGATCTCTGAAGAGATCCGAAACGTTGCCTATTTCCTTCGCTCCATAGATGCTGCTGCACCCGCTGAGTTTCTCCAGCATTTTTGTGTACCTTCGATTTTCCAGCATCTGCAGTTCCTTCTTAAACACAAGATCTCATGGTAATTAGATTCTTCTAGTACAGGCACCTTGTGTTTTACGTGTATTTGATTCATGCATCTTTGAAATAATGTGCTTGTTCCTTTAATACCAAAGATTGACATGCGCTGGTAATTTTGGAATAATGTGCTTACATTTACTGTTGACAGCGTAGCCACGTATATGTTTAATTTATGCATTTTTGAATTACGTCCCATTTTACGAGTTTTTACCCCCACGTAAAATGCAAAGTGGCTGTACTATGATTTATTACATAATTCACTTATATTATCAGACTTCAAAATGGTCTATCATAAGCTAAGGCTGTAGATATGATCTCCTAACCTACCTCGCTACAGCCATTGCATGTACTTTTATCTGCACTTTCTTTGTAATGCTATGATGCTGTCACACTATATTCCGCACTTCCTTGTTTTTCTCTTTGCACCACCTTCATAAGTTCATACGTTCTAGGAGCAGAATTAGACCATTCGCCCATCAAGTCTACTCTGCCATTCAATCATGATTGAATCTTTATCTTTCCCTCTCAACACCATTCTCCTGTCTTCTCTCCATAACCTTTACTACCCTTACTAATCAAGAACCTGTCAATCTCCACCTCAAAAATATCCATTGACTTGGCTTCCACAGCCTTCTGTGTCAATGAATTCCACAGATTCACCACCGTCTGACTAAAGACATTCCTCTTCATCTCCTTGCTAAAGGTACGTCTTTTTATTCTGAGACTATGACCTCAGGTCCTAGACACTCCCACTAGTGGAAACATCCTCTCCACATCCACTCTATCCAGGCCTTTCACTATTCATTAAATTTCAATGAGGTGCCTCTCATCCTTTTATACTCTAGTGAACATGGTCCCAGTGTCGTCAAGCGGTCATGATATCTTAACCCAATCATCCCTGGGATCATTCTCGTAAACCTCCTCTGGACCCTCTCCATCGCCAGCACATCGTTCCTCAGTTATGGGTCACAAAACTACTCACAGCTTACACTACTACAAATGCGGCCTGACCAGTGCCTTATAAAGTCTCAGCATTACATCCCTGTTTTTGTATTCTAGTCCTCTCGAAATAAATGCCACCATTGCATTCTTCTTCATTTCTACTGATTCGACTTGGAAATCAACTGTTTGACAGTCCTGCACCAGCACTCTCAAGTCCCTTTGCACCTCCAATTTCTGAAGTCCTACCCCATTTAGAAAATAGTCTAAGCCTTTATTCGTACTGCCAGGAGAACACAAAAAATCAGCACAAATTCTTTGTATCTATCTTTGATATAAACCAGCATCTGCAGTTCTTTGTTTCTACTGTAATTCTTTTGGGTACAGTTTCATTTCTTTCCAATCACTCCTGTTTCTTTCTTCATTTACCTCCTCCATCTTTTACCTTCACTATGCTTTTGATCACCTTTCCTTCATGTTTCATTTACTTTATCCCCCTGGGCCAGTGATGCTAATTGAAGCAAACCAACTGCCCCAGCGGTTCTGATAAGATAGCTGAGTCTAAGTTGCTTTGGACCGCACCAGACACATCAACGGAGTCCCTCTTTCAATATGTAACAGGTCCAGTTATTGTGTTTAGATTGTCCACCTGTTGTCAATCACCACTATCCCTGCCTGTTGCCAACCAATCTTTAGTTTAGTCTCACAGTACAACTGCCAACTGAAGTCCCTCTCAATTTGTGAACCACCTGACAAAGTATTGCAATTTGTATGCTCGCTGCATACCTCGCACACACGCAGTTACTCAATGATTTAAAAAATATATACCTTGGCAACATCTATCACAAAACGCGAGGTACGACCTTTAACAACTACCAGATGTGTCTGCTCACCATCTCTATCCAGAGACTTTCTGCACATACCAGCACGCCTTTCATCCACCCACTGTATATACTTTCCAATCTGATCAAATAATTTGTTTGTTTAAGAGGAAAGAAGTCTTCCTTTGTCTGTTGAGGTGCTTCTCCACATGTGAAATGTGTAATATGAAAAGAATGTGACATTTTCTGAATTTATTTTTGGCAGAATTAACACCATAGTTAAAAACTAAAGAGACTTCCATATTATTTTTGTTTTATCGCTTAATGACATTTAAAAATCTAATTCATAATTCAGAAGCACTCTGACTGCTTTTCATGCGCATAGAAAAGTTATAAAGGTTTTAAACAGAAGAGATACTGAACGATTTAATTAAACTCTTGGTACTGCATGTGCTCTTCCAACAAGAAGGGCGAAGGCTTATTTCCAATGTGCACGGGATTCACAGAATACATGATTTCCTGAGTATCAGATTGTGGTATGTCTATATCAATATCTATATTACTAAAAGTCTGTTCTTGACCGGTTTTGGCCATCTGTGCTGCGATTTCCGAGAGAACGCCGCCACCTACGGCCGTCATTTTTGGCCACCTCGCTCAGAGCCCCCCTCCGCCGCATGTGTGCCGAGGACTTTTCCAGTCGATGAAAAATGACAGAGATATTAATGATTTTACAAAATTCCCCATTCTCTCTGCTGCCCCCGCTGGCGGCAGGGTGGATGGATTATAAAACCAGGAAGTGGTGTGCCTCAATTAGTCTGCAAGCTGGAGGAAGGCAGAGGGTCACGTTTCTGTGAGCTGTGAATAACACTGAACACATGTCCACACAACTGTGAGTAAGTACCCTTAATGTGGTTTGAAAATGAAAATATGGTTAAAGTAAAAAAGCACTGCCTGCAAATGGTTGTTTGGGGGGTTTGGGTTGAAATAAAAAGGCACTCTCTGTCCCCCCCCCCTCTCCTCTCCCCCCCCCCTCTCCCCCCCCCCCTCTCCACTCCCCCCTCTCCTCTCCCCCCCTCTCCTCTCCCCCCCCTCTCCTCTCCCCCCCTCTCCTCTCACCCCCTCTCCTCTCCCCCCTCTCCTCTCCCCCCTCTCCTCTCCCCCCTCTCCTCTCCCCCCTCCTCCCTCTCCCCCCTCCTCCCTCTCCACTCCCCCCTCTCTCTCTCCCTCTTTTTCTCCCCTCCATCCCCTCCCCCACTGTCCCTCCCCTAAAACCCCCCTTCCCTCCACCCCCCTCCCCTTCCTGCTCCCCATCTCTCCCCCTCCCCTCACCTCACCCCCTCTCAGCACACCCTCTCTCTCCCCCTCTCCTCCCCCCCCCTCTCCTCTCCCCCCTCTCCTCTTCCCCCTCTCCTCTTCCCCCTCTCCTCTCCTTCCCCCTCTCCTCTTCCCCCTCTCCCTCTCCCCGCCCTCTCCTCTCCTCTCCTCAACCCCCTCCTCCTCTCCCCCCTCTCCTCTCCCCCCCTCTTTTTCTCCCACTCATCCCCTCCCCCACCGTCCCTCCCCTAAACCCCCCTCCCCTCCACACACCCCTACCCCCTTCCCTCCACCCTCCCTGCTCCCCCACCTCTCCCCCTCCCCTCACCTCTCCCCCTCCCCTCACCTCTCCCCCTCCCCATCCCCTCTCCCCCTCCCCTCTCCCCCCTCCCCTCAGCCCCCCTCTCTCCCCCTCACTCTCACCCTCTCTCTCTTCTTTCTCCACCCCCACCTTTCCCCTCTCACCCACCCTCCCTTTTCTCCTCCTCGCCACCCCCTCTCCCTCTTGCCCCTCTCTCTGTGTCTCTGCCCCTTCTCTCTCTGCCCTCACTCTCTAACCCCCCCCCCCCCCCTCCCCCCTCTCTAGATGTGACTGCAAGTTGGGGGCTATGCGTCAGTAGATAGGTTGGTTATGGGGTAAAAGGAGCAAATTAATAATATTAATATAATATCAAGGGGGGTAATTAGCGTGAGTGCGGGGGGGGGGGGATAGTTAGTGTGTGTGACGCTGCATGCCGCCTCCCCCCCCACAACCGCACGTTGGGGGAACAGACCCAACGGGTCTGCACTTGGTCTAGTAAATTCTATATAATTAAAAGTCTCATCTTAACCACTTCCTGTCTGCGCTGTATATTGATTTTATAAAAAAAAACGCTACCTTTTATCGTTGTGAATTTTAGCCCTTACTCACAGTCCTCCCCCGCTGAGCCAACCCAGAGGATTTTTCCCATTGATGAAAAATAACCTTGAGATCAGCTGATTGGTCCTGTTGCCTGTCAATCACTGTGATGAAGGTAATTCCCCTTCCGGGGGGGGGGGGGGGAGGGGGGGGGGGGGTTATAGAGTGGGGGCAGGACTATAAAAACCCCGGATGCCTGGACGTGAGTCAGTCACTTTACAAGATCGTGAGGGAGAGGCCACTACTGTCATTCTAAGCTGTGAATAACTGAACTGTGGGTCTGCAATGTACTTGCAATAAATGATTTGTTAGCCCTTAATGACAATTCCATGAGTTGTTTGGCTTGCTGTCCAGCCAGTGCTTGAAAGTGCAATGCTTATTGGAAATGAAATGACTATGCCATAAGTTGTTTGGCCTGCTGTCCTGGCAGTGCTTGAAACTGCAATGCTTCATTAGGTCCGACTGTGTTTGGAAGGAATAAATGCTTTATTAGGTCCGACTGTGTTTGGAAGGAATAAATGCTTTATTAGGTGTGTGAGTGTGTGTGAGTGTGTGCATGTGTGAGTATGTGTGTGTGCGTGTGCGTGTGTGTGAGTCTGTGTGTGTGTGTGTGTGAGTGTGTGTGTGTGTGTATTGGAATTGGTGGGGGAGGTGGAATATTGCGTTGGGGGATCAGCCCTCCCGTGTGAAGCTGGGACCCAACGGGTCCCACTTAGTCTGGTGTATATATATATACACACACACATATACAACGACCCTAAACATACAGCCAGAGCTACAATGGAATGGTTTAGATCAAAGCATATTCATGTGTTAGAATGGCCCAGTCAGAGTCCAGACCTAAATCCAATTGAGAATCTCTGGCAAGACCTGAAAATTGCTGTTCACAGACGCTCTCCATCCAATCTGACTGAGCTTGAGCTATTTTGCAAAGAAGAATGGGCAAAAAGTTCAGTCTCTAGATGTGCAAAGCTGGTAGAGACATACCCCAAAAGACTTGCAGCTGTAATTGCAGCGAAAGGTGGTTCTACAAAGTATTGACTCAGGGGGGCTGAATACTTTTGCACGCCACACTTTTCAGTTTTTTATTTGTAAAAAAATTTGAAAACCATGTATCATTTTCCTTCCACTTCACAATTATGCGCCACTTTGTGTTGGTCTATCACATAAAATCCCAATAAAATACATTTACGTTTGTGGTTGTGACGTGACAAAATGTGGAAAAGTTCAAGGGGTATGAAAACTTTTGCAAGCCACTGTATATATACACACATGCAACATATATGTAAGTACACACGCACACACTATATATACTACTTTGAAATGTAAGTGTTGCAACACAGGCAACAGGGTGGAGAAGGTCCGTATTGACACAATGGGATGGAGAGTCTGCTGAACAGGTACATGGATAGGCCAATTTTAGAGGGATATGGGCCAAACGTAGGCAGGTGGGACCAGTGTAGATAGGGCATGTTGGCCGGTGTGGGCAAGTGGGGCCGAAGGGCCTGTCTCCATGCTATAAGACTCTACGACTCTAAATAAAGTGCAGTAGATCAGAAGGGTGAATCCATCATCACTGTAGTAAGCAGCATGTGTAAAATGGAAACATGCAAACATCCACACAATTAGTGGTCGACATCAGGAATGAACCTCGCGTCTCCAGCACTGTGAGCAACAGCTGTACATGATGCACCACTGTGCTGCCCATCACCACAAAGGTTTTCACAGTGGGTTCAATATATTTATTGGACTTCATAGCTATTCCATATGTGGAAATTATCAGATATACATTGCAAAGGAATGTTGAGAGCTGATGATACTTTTATTTAACGTGTTATAAACTGAGTATTTATTTAATATGTCTTCTGGGTTTGGAAAATTGTGGAGTATTACGACATATCTCCTAGTCAAAGGATTCAACTGAAGTGGCTGCTTCTCATTGCAATCAATATTTTTGAAGGGATATAAGTCACTTGCATTAACAAGAATATTAAAAAAATTCCTCCATAATAGTTTTACTCATGGCATTCTTCTTTTCTGATCAATACAATTATTTGGTTAAAGTAGAATGCCTGACCTGCTGAGTTACTCCCCGCACTTAGTATCTTTTTTTATACACCAGCTTTCACATTTCCTTGTGATCCAAATTAGAATGTGTCTTGCAATGTAGAATGAGAAAGATGGAAATGTTAAGTTGGATATCCAGAGTCAAGAGTGTTTTAATTGTCATATGTCCCCAAATAGAACAATTAAATTCTTACTTACTAAACTAAACAGCATAACAGGTATATGAGCAAAGCGCTCTGTAAAAGCCATAATAAACACCAAAAAAGTTAACTATGTACAGTATATAAAATACACTTCATTAACTATGTACAGTATATAAAATATACTTCATATAATTACTTTACGTATATAATAAACAGACAAATAACCAATTAGAGTGAAAAGTCAAAACTAATATCCCCAAGTCTATCGAGTTTGGAGCCTGTTTGGAGGTTGTAGTGTTTAATAACCTGACAGTTTAAGGAAGCAGCTTCTCCTGAAACCTGGACATTTGTTGCTTAATAATTTTCAGGCTCGTATACCTTCCGATGGCAGGAGTGAAGTGAGAGCGTGGCCAGGGTGGTGTGGTTCTCTGATAATGCTGGCTGTCTTTCTGAGGCAGCAACTCCTGTAGATCCCTTTGATGGTGGAGAGGTCAGTATGACCCTGGGCGGTGTTAATCACTTTTTTGCAACTTCTTCGTTTAGAAAGGAAGTTCGATCTGTATGTGTCAAGTCATTCCGAATTTGAAGAGTTGATACTAGGAATTCTCATGTTAGGAATATACCAGGTTAATGAACACACAATTGCTTTCTGCTGTAAATAATTTCCAAAATATCCAGAGGAAATATCAGCCATACTCAACAGTTCGGTAAAATGATTATTGCTTTACACAATGTTAACTGGGCATTTCAGAAAAGTTCACTTCAAGTGGGAGATGCAAGGTGTCTGATCTTTTCATGGTCCTAGTCTTTTCACCTTCAGTTCAAAAGTACCGTAGACATTGAGTCATAGAACTTCATAATAAGTACTTTAATAAGAATACATACAGAGACCATAGTAACAGGTACTGTAGGCTCGAAGTCGTAACTCAAACTGAAAGTATGGTTGCTTACATTCCGCAGGATGGCATGGTGGAAACCTGACATGGATTAGGGATCGGGTCCTAAATAGCAAAACCAGACATGGATCAAATCAGCAATAGTGATTGATCTACACACACTTTTATCATTGGAGAAGTTTGATCAATTTCCAAAGGGAGCGCCATCATGTATGGCTTCCCTGCCAGCAGCTGTTAGTCCTTTCACACCCTTTAAAAACATTTTTTGTGAGTTAAAAGTGTTCGTTTTGGAGGTCTTCTAGTCTTTTATGTGTTGTGTGGGGGGGGAAGGGAAGGGGGAAACTTTATTTCCTAGTCCCTACCTGATCGGAGAGGCGGCTTGCTTCCTAGCTGCTCTCCTCGTGGCCTACCATCGAGACTGGAGTGGCGTTTCCTGTCGGGACCCGGCCGGGACTACAGCTTCGGCGGTGGCAGCAGCACTAGGAGACCATCACGGAGTGGGCGATGCCTTACCAGGTCGCCGTGCGGTAAGCTTCGGAGTGCTATGACTGCCGACTCCAACATCAAGGAGCTGTGCTGCGGGCGTCCAGCCATGGGCAGCGCTGGATTTAAACACCCGCGGAGCCTGGGATCCGAGATCGCCAGAGTCAGAGCTCCAACCAGCGCGACCTGAGACTTCCGGTGCCTCGGTCTCCGGGGAGGGAGCGGCCGCTCCAGACATTCCAAGTGGCTGAGGAGTGTTCACCCGACGCCGGAGTTCCAGCTTCCTGGCAAGAGGGCCTGAAGCATTGGGCTGCCCTAGCAGCGACTGCGGAGGCCACAATAGGCCCGACTATGGTGAACATCGGGATGGGACTGGACTTTGCTGCCTTCCGTCACAGTGGGAACCATTGTGGGGGGATGATTTTATGTTTATTGTTAAATTCTTTAATGTTGTGTCTTATCTTTTTTCGTGTGCTGCAATGGCAAGTTAAACTTCACTACAACCAATTGGTGTTTGTGATAATAAATGTCCTTTGTATCCTTTGTATCCGTTGTAAACTGGAAGAGTGACATAAAACCAATTGTTTATGTTAAAAACTATTGTTTTAAATTTACCGTATCCCACCTCTGGTATTTGGGATGGGTATAAAAAGAAGCAAATTGATGGATGAAATGTCACCTATTCCTTCTCTCCTGAGATGCTGCCAGACCCGTTCAGTTACTCCAGCAGTTAGTGTCTATCTTTTGAGGTAAATAATTGGCCTTAATTTAGGTACTTGCTTCTGAAATTTGGTTCCCATAAAGAGAGCAGAACTCAACCTCAGAGGCTGAGTACAATTTGTGTGTGCGTGCACGGCCACATTGTACATTTAGTAAATGTGATCAAAGATGAATTACTGCCTCTTTGTAAAGATGAATTATTACCCCATTATCAGTTAATCTTTTATATTGCTTATTATATTTCATAATAAGTTAATCTTGGCATAATTCACAACTCTTTATCATTTTGGATTTACACGTGTCTTTTGATCTCTGGCCTTTGTCTAACTGTCCTACCTATCAAAAAAATACCTTTGCCTTTGTTCACCTATTATCGCCCATGCTCTGTCCTGCCCCTCCTCTCTTCCAACTTTCTTTCCCGCGCCCCTCCCTTGCAATCAGTCTGAAGACCTGAAACGTCACTTATCCATGTTCTCCAGAGATGCTGCCTGATGCTGTCACATGCACCATAAGGTGCAGTGAAATGTAATTTACCATGCAACATTACAAGTTAAAAAAGGATCCAATACACAACATAATTCAACACAGATATCCACCATAGCATTCTTCACTGTGGTGGAAGGCAATACAGTTCAGACAGTCCCTCCTCCTCCTCTCCTCCTCCTCCTCCTCCTCCCCTCCTCCTCCTCCTCCTCCTCCTCCTCCTCCTCCCTCCTCCTCCTCCTCCTCCTCCTCCTCCTCCTCCTCCTCCTCCTCCTCCTCCTCCTCCTCCTCATGAAGAAATTTATTGGCCTACACATACAAGGAATTTGCCTTGGTGCTACCTGCCGCCGCAAGTAACAACATGACATACGTGACAGTCAGGAATGACATAAAACATTAAACGTTAATAATAAAATATTATTATTAAACATGGTATTAAATAAAATACCAGATCAAAAGGAGGCTACAGATTTTTGGTTATTGAGTAGAGCTACTACTCGTGGAAAAAAGCTGTTTTATGTCTGGCAGTGGCAGCTTTGACAGTCCGGAGTTGCCTTCCAGAGGGAAAGTGATTCAAAAAGTTTTGGCCGGGGTGAGAGGGATCAGGGGATGATCTTACCTGCTCCGCTTCCTGGTCCTTAAAGTGTACAGTTCATCAATGGAGGGAAGGTTGCAGCCAATAACCTTCTCAGCTGATCGGATGATTTGCTGCAGCCTCCGGATGTCGTGCTTGGTGGCCGAGCCAAACCAGACCATGATGGAGAAGGTGAGGACACGTGTCGGACCCTCACCCTCCGTAGTCGCCGCTATGGACGGCGCGATGTTCAAGCCCTCTGGTCGGGATGGTCTGAACGCCGACGTCGGGACAGGTCGAGCTCACCCCGCGTCCCGAAGCTCCCAAATCGGTCACCTCCTTACTGGAGACCGCGGCTTCCAGATGTTGTAGGCCGCAGGCCGGTGGTCGGAGTTCTTCTCCGGCAACCCCTGGCGAGGGATTGCCCGCCCCACAATGGAAGGTCCCTCCACGCCTGCCGGCAGAAGCTCCACAGATTGAGGCTCCAAGTTGTTGTAGGCCGCAGGCCAGCGGTTGGAGCGCTTCTCCGGTGACCCCCCGGCAGGTGGTCCGCGATGTCAAAGTCCTGCACCACCTCTGAAGCTCTGGGCCCAACTCCAGGAAAGGCCGCACCAAACCAGCTGTAAGGCCGCGAGGAGGGGGGCGAAGAAGCGACAAGGAAGAAAGTTGCACCTCCATTGAGGTAGGTGCCTGAAAAACGGTTTCCCCCTATTCCCCCTACCACCCCCCACACAAGACATACAGAGAAAGACTAAAACATACTAAAAAAACAAAAAAGTCGAAACAACGAAACCGCTGGCAGGCGAGGCAGCTGACTAGTAGCGCCACTGGATCTGCAGTCCCTTGTTATTAACCTTGGCATCATGTTTGGCAAAGACATTGTGGGCTGAAGGGCCTGTTCCTATGCTGTGCTGTTCTATTTTCTATGTTTTCAGCTTGTTGTAGAAATCCCACATCCCAATTCAAACAGAAACATCAGATTCTGTCCAACATCTCAAGCTCAGCCAAATTTGTCTGAAAAATAATGTTAGAATTGACATGCAATTAATTACTTATGAAGTACATAAGGACATCTATAGGTCATGAATGTAACCTTAGCAAAGCAATTTCTTTCCCTCGTGCGTTGATAAATAGAATTAAATTACAAAACTCCCAGAGAAACATGAGTTAGTCAGACTAATCAATACAAATTATTGAGAGGCAGCCCAAGCTTGCCAAACATTGCAGAATTCTTTAAGGATAAATAAACAAAAACATTGGGTTGTATAGATTTTTAGGAAGCATTTGTTAAGATGCAACAAGAGAGACTTAGTGCAATGATAATGTTACACAGAACCAAGGATTATGTGGAAACAGTGGCAGTGAAATATTGAAAAGCAGAAAACAGTGAAACAAAATTCCGGAGAATGGATTGATTCATGTTCTGTGTTCTTGGTATGCGAACGATTTTCAATATCAAGCTAAGGAGACAATTTTCTGACAATAACATACTGGCCACAATTACAACACAGTGATCAGCATCGTGAAAGAATATGGAGCGTACATGGATAGGAACTCACTGTATCTAATACATGTGACAATAAGTACCATTGAACCATTGAAACTAAGGCAGGAGAATGGGGTTTGGACGGAGAGGCAGATCAGCCATGAGGAATGGGGGAGTAGACTTGATGGGCCGAATGGCTAATTCTACTCCTAGTCTTTAGGACCTTATGAACCATTTCCGACATGTGGACTGAATTTTGGACTTTTTCTTTGTAAACAACGCCAAAATATGTGACTGTGTATTTGTGGTTTGTGCAAAAGAATTTCACTGTGCTGTGCATACATGGCAATAAAGAACCATCTCACCCATATGTTATCTAATGCAAGGTGCCCTTTGTCTTGCTTCATTTCTGGAGAAATGTTAGTTTAGTTTAATCAGCTGATATATTTATTCTTCCACAATCATCTTACTCCTTGTTTACAAAATCAAATAAACTTTGTTTGCTGTTGTTTCCCACACTGACCACCATTCCAGACTGACAGATTATGGGCAGTTATACAGAATTCATGATTGGATGAGCTCCAATACATTTGATCTTGGTATAATATAGCATGTTATCTCTGAGTCCATTAGTGTTTAAGCTAGCATCGAGAGTTGATGTTGTATTTATGAAGAGACAGTTTTTGAGCCAAGTAGAAAATAAATCCAGTGCTCAGAAACTCACAGGATGAAAAGATTATTGCACGTCTGTGGAGCTCTCGAGAAACATTCTGAATATATCGTATCAAGTATCCATTATTTTACCAATAATGCCAATCGTGAACTGCTTCTATGCCTTCACAGGATGTATAGTTCAATGTCACTCTAAAACCTTTCTTGTTCATGTACTTGTCCAAATGTCTTTTCAATGTTGTCATGGTACCTGCCTCATCTATCTCCTCTGGCAGTTCATTCCATGTCCCCATCTCCTTCTGTGTGAACATGATGTTGCATCTTTGGAGGAGACTGAAATCCACAGCCATTAGATTTCCACCACAAACCAAGCATGTCTAATGTAAATACAATACATAATGTGAGGTCTCCTCCAACATCCTCCAACCTCATCTACTGTATCCGGTTTTCCTGCATACAGTATCGCTGAGACCAGTATAGACTTGTCAACAGTTTTGCTGAATACTTACGCTCATTCCGCCAGTTGCCAAACATTTAAACTCCCCTTCCCACCCCCATACATAAAGTAGACAATAGACTGACCATTCTGTCCTGGCCTCCTCCATGTTTAGAATGAGGCCCACTGCAAATTATAGGAACAGCACCGCATATTTTGCTTAGGGAGTCCAGCAGTATGAACGGTGATTTCTCTAATTTTAACCTCTCACACCCCTCCTCCACCCTAGTCATCCAACTAGTTCCACTGTTGACATCCTTGTATCTCTCCCATTAGCACATCTTCCCCAGCCAACAATGGACCATTACGGTCTTTCACCCTTCCTGAGATCATCTGTTGCCAACCCTGATTTGTTATGGCCTTTTCTCACCCCCAAATACCCACCCCCGATTCATCTCTATCTTTCAGTCCGAAGAAGGGTCCGACCTAGAAAGTCACCTATGCCTTTTCTTCCAGAAGCCAGAGCCTGACCCACTGCGTTACTCCAGCATTTTGTGCCTGCGTTGTCATTGGACTGGAAGCTGGGCTTAATCTCAGGAATCCTAACCGTGGAAGCTGTGATATTAAATACAGCTCACTAAATGATTCTGAAATTCGTAAGCAAGTAGACAGTAATTAGGAAATCTTACCTCAGCGCTACCTACAAAAATAGATAGGTCGCAGAAGGGGTTCAGAGGGAAGCAAATATATTGATAAGGAGTATTCAAAGAGCTTAAGATCATGATGTGCAGAAACTCCTATTATTAAAAAATGGCAGAGCGTGGGTCCAAAGATGAATCATTACACCTTTGCTTTTCAGCTTCTTGTAAATCATAATTCAAAGAAAAGGGGAGTTGTTCTGCCTAGAACCTATCTGCCCAGATTTAAACAAAGACCCTATTATACTTGAAATGTGTTATTAAAAATGGCAGATCATATAAAATAATATTGAAGAAAAAAATAGTTGATTGAACATCAAGAATATACATATATCTGTAGCCATCTGACGTCCATGGGGAATGGTGGTGGTGGTGGTGGGGGGGGGGGGGGGGGGTGCTGGAAAATGCCAGTTGCATGAGAAGTGCTCTAAGATATCACCGCACACCACACACTGTTGTTCAATGCATAAACCTTTAAATAAATTGCCAAACTGTATGTTATCTCCCAAATAACGTTTCACAGTGTAATTCTATATTTTGAAGATGAACAGTATTAATGTAAAATACAGCAAAAATGAATCAAATGAATGGCTGCACGCACCATCTCCTGAAACACCAAATCTTCAAGGAGGATATTGTTACTTAGCAGCCCAAACCGTTCTGCCTTTATGTACAAACATAAATAAACTAAAAATGTCATTTCACACCTATTTTGCATTGCACTTGAAATGAAATTCACTGTTTAAGCTTATTTTCATAAATTCAAAACAATCTCATATCTGCTATTCATAGACTTTTATGCTGTCTAGTCTAGGATTTTAAAATGTCGAACAGAACATAGAACATAGACTAGTACAGAATAGGAAGAGGTCCTTCAGCCCACAATGTCTCTGCCAAACATGATGCTAAAATAAATTAATCTCCTCTGCCTGCACAAGATCCACATCCCTCCATTTGCTGCATAATCATGCGCCTTTCTACAAGTCTCTAAAATTGCACTATTCTATCTGCCGCCACTACCACCCCTGGCAGCATGTTCCAGGCATCACCACCCACGTTGTAAAATAAACTGTTCTCGCACATCTCCTTTAAACCACTCACCTTAAAGCTGTGCCCTTTGACAATTCCACCCGGGGAAATGTGTTCTGACTATATCCCTCATAAAATAACGTCACTTATTTGTAAAGGACAAAGGAGCAATGTAATTTATTCACTGTGCTCGAGATCCTCCAAGGGCATTTCATCAGATTAAACAGAACATTTGTGAGGCAAAGTGAAAGGCTGTACAATTAGGCCTACTTGCCTTATTAAAGAAGTCCCTTATGGCCGCTTGTTTGCATGCCGCCCTTCTCTCGTGTAAAACTTGTGAATGAAGAAGGTGAAACTGCTTTGCAGTTTGAATGTGCCAATTTCAGGCTTTTGGCTGATTCATGAGAATCTCTGATGCATAAGTACCAGATAGTGTATATTTAACTGTCAAGTACATTCGCAGTGAACTTGCACAAAGTACTCGAAAGTCTATGATTAGCATATTATGCAAAGCACTGAACACACCAGCATAGAGAAGGCCTCAAACCAACGGACTAAATGTGAAGGCAAGAAAAGAACATGACAAATCAGGGCCGGCAACAGATGACCCCAGGCAGGATGGTTCCCCAATAGGCCAAATGTTGGCTAGCGACGGTGTGATCCAAAGAAGGATACATCATTGCAAAATGTAGATCTGTATTTATTGAGGTAAAACATGGTCGTAAAACATGGTTATATCCCTGTGCAGGAAGGAACTGCAGATGCTAGTTTAAACAGAAGATACATACATAGATACATAGATACATAGACAATAGGTGCAGGAGTAGGCCCTTTGGCCCTTCAAGCCAGCACCGCCATTCAATGTGATCATGGCTGATCATCCACAGTCAGTACCCCGTTCCTGCCTTCTATCCATGTCAATATCCTTACCCCAATACCATGGAAGATAGACACAAAGTGCTGGAGTAACTCAGCAGGACAGGCAGCATCTCTGGAGCAAAGGAATGGGTAACGTTTCAGGTTGAGACCCTTCTTCAGACAGGGTATGAAGGGTCACCCAAAACGTCACCCATTCCTTCTCTCCAGTGATGGTTGTATCGCTCTTGGGATCACACCTTCCCTCGTCAACAATTGCATTCTTCAAGTTTCAAAAATTTTAAAACTATAGAGTCTTAAGGTAGCATTAATGATCTGTTGTCTTGGAGGTGGCTTTGGGTCAGAGTTGCAGTGGTTGGCCTGGCCAGGCAATGTTATCAGGGTACAAGAGAGAAATAAAACGGCTGTATTGATGGCATAGCCCCATGGATGGAGAATGTGGAGATAATATTGGTTTGGAGGCAGTTTGAAACAAACAAAATAGTTAATTACCTTTATAATGGATTATTTTATGGGTAATGGAAAATATATTTAGACCTGAAGCTCATTTTGTAATTTCAGACATTACATTAAAAGTGAACAAGATATTTTTACTACTGTCATAATTTCATAAGGACAGTAAGTTACAGTTACAAAAAACTGGACAAACATTACTGGAAATAAGGTAGAAAGGTACATCCTTTTACTCTGGTCCTAGACTCTCCCACTAGTGGATACATCCCCTCCACATCAACTCTATCCAGGCCTTTCACTATTCAGTAAGTTTCAAGCGGCGGACACGTCAGTGGCTCCAATCCTAGAGATGGGACTCGACCAGCGTCGGGCAGAGCCATAGTGGTGGGTGACTCCATTGTCTGAGGAGCAGACAGGAGATTCTGTGGTGGCAAACGAAACGCGAGGATGGTCTGTTGCCACCCAGGTGCCAGGGTTCAGGATGTCACAATCCGAATTCTCGAGAGAGAGAGAAAGTGAACAGTCGGCAGTAGTTGTGCACGTAGGCACAAACAGCATCGGGAAGAAGAGGAAGGAGGTTCAAAGAGTTAGGAAGAAGACTTAAAAGCAGGACTTCTAGGGTGGTTATCACTGGATTGCTTCCAGTACCTCGTGCTAGTGAGGACAGGAACAGGGAGATAGGGGATCTGAATGTGTGGCTGAAGGGCTGGTGCAGGATTTAGATTTATAGACCACTGGGATCTCTTCAAGGGTAGGGGTGACCTGTACAAAAGGGACGGGTTACACTTTAACTGGAGGGGGACCAACATTCTAGCAGGCAGGTTTGCAAGGGCAACACGTGTGGGTTTAAACTAAATAGTGGGGGGGGAGAGATTGACAAATTGGGAGTATACGGATGGAATTGAAGGGGAAGTGAGTACAGGAACCAATTACAAAAGATTCTCGAATTCATGGAAGGAAAGTTCGAGAAGGGATAAAAGAGTAAGGTCAGGGCCAATTGCAAGCGGTGCGAGGGGGGACGTGAATACGGATGTGTTGTATATGAATGCGCGAAGTATAAGAAATAAACTGGACGAGCTTGAGGCTCAGTTAGAAATTGGCAAGTATGATGTTGTGGGAATTACAGAGACATGGCTACAAGAGGGCCAGGGCTGGGAACTGAATATCCAAGGGTATACCTCCTATCGAAAAGACAAACAGGTAGGCAAGGGGGAGGGATAGCTCTGTTGGTGAGGAATGAAATTCAGTCCTTGCAAGGGGTGACATTGAAACAAGAGATGTGGAGTCAGTATGGATATAACTAAGGAACTGTAAGGGTAAAAATACCCTAATGGGACTTACCTACAGGCCCCCAAACAGTAGCCTGGACATAGGGTGCAAGTTGAATCAGGAGTTAAAATTGGCATGTAGCAAAGGTAATGCTGTGGTTGTTCTGGGAGATTTCAACATGCAGGTAGACTGGGAAAATTAGGGTTGGTACTGGACCATAAGAAAGGGACTTTGTAGAGTGCCTTTGTGATGGATTTTTAGAGCAGCTTGTATTGGAGCCTACCAGGGAGAAGGCAATTCTGGATTTAGTGTTATGTAATGAACTAGATTTGATATGGGAACTTGAGGTTAATGAGCCATTAGGAGGTAGTGACCATAATATGGTCAGGTTTAATCTACAATTGGAGAGGGAAAAGGGTAGATCGGAGGTGTCACAGTTGAATAAAGGGGACTATGGGGCCATGAGGGAGATGCTGGCCAAAGTTGACTGGAAAGATACCCTAGCAGGGATGACAGTGGAACAACAATGGTAGGTATTTCTAGGAATAATACAGAAGGTGCAGGATCAGTTCATTCCTAGGAGGAAGAAATATTCCAAGGGGAGTAATGGGCGACTGCGGCTGACAAGGGACGTCAGGGACAGTATAAAAATAAAAGAGAAAAAGTACAACGTAGCAAAGATGAATGGGAAGCAAGAGGATTGGGTAATGTTTAAAGAGCATCATAAGATAACTAAAAAGACAATATGGGAAGAAAAGATGAGGTACGAAGATAAGCTAGCCAGGCATATAAAGGAGGATAGTAAAAGCTTCTTTAGGTATGTGAAGTGGAAAAAAATAGTTAAGACCACAGTTGGACTGAAAAAGGTGAATTTATTATGGGGAACAAGGAAATGGCAGATGAGTTGAACAGGTACTTTGGATCTGTCTTCACTAAGGAGGACACAAACAATCTTCCTGATATAGTAGTGGCCGGAGGATCTGGGGTGATGGAGGAACTGAAGGAAATCCACATTAGGCAGGAAATTATGTTGGGTAGACTGATGGGACTGAAGGCTGATAAACCCCCAGGGCCTGATGGTCTGCATCCCAGGGTACTTAAGGAAGTGGCTCTACAAATTGTGGATGCACTGATGATAATTTTCCAATGTTCTATAGACTCAGGATCAGTTCCTATGGATTGGAGGGTAGCTAATATTATCCCACTTTTTAAGAAAGGCGGGAGAGAGAAAATAGAGAATTATAGACCAGTTAGCCTGACATCGGTGGTGGGGGAGATGCTGGAGTCAATTATAAAAGATGAGATAGCCGAACATTTGGATAGCAGTAACAGGATCCGTCCAAGTCAGCATGCATTTACGAAGGGGAAATCATGCTTGACTAATCTTCTCGAATTACATCTCGATGTAACTAGGAAAATGGACAAGGGAGAGCCAGTGGATGTAGTGTACCTGGACTTTCAGAAAGCATTTGATAAGGTCCCACATAGGAGATTAGTGGGCAAAATTAGGGCACATGGTATTGCGGGTAGAGTGCTGACTAGGATAGAAAATTGGTTGGCAGACAGGAAACAAAGAGTAGGGATTAATGGGTCCCATTCAGAATGGCAGGCAGTGACTAGTGGGGTACCGCAAGGCTCGGTGCTGGGATCGCAGCTATTTACAATATACATCAATGATTGGGATGAAGGGATTCAAAGTAACATTAGCAAATTTGCAGATGACACAAAGCTGGGTGGCAGTGTGAACTGTGAGGAGGATGCTATGAGAATGCATTGTGACTTGGACAGGTTGGGGGAGTGGGCAGATGCATGGCAGATTAAGTTTAATGTGGATAAATGTGAGGTTATCCACTTTGGTATCAAAAACAGGAAGGCAGATTACTATCTAAATGGCGTCAAGTTTGAAAAGGGGGAAGTGCAATGGGATCTGAGGGTCGTATTTAAGAAAGAACTGCAGATGCTGGAAAATCAATGGTCGATAAAAGTGCTGGAGAAACTCAGCAGGTGCAGCAGTATCTATGGAGTGAAGGAAATAGGCAATGTTTCGGGATCTGGGGGTCCTTGTTCATCAGTCTATGAAAATAAGCATGCAGGTACAGCAGGCAGTGAAGAAAGCTAATGGCATGTTGGCCTTTATAACAAGAGGAGTCGAGTATGGGAGCAAAGAGATCTTTCTGCAGTTGTACATGGCCCTAGTGAGACCACACCTGTAGAATTGTGTGCAGTTTTGGTCCCCTAATTTTTGCTATTGAGGGAGTGCAGCATAGGTTTACAAGGTTAATTCCCAGGATGACGAGACTCTCATATGCTGAGAGAATGGAGCAGCTGGGCTTGTACACTCTGGAGTTTATAAGGATGAGAGGGTTTCTTATCGAAACATATGAGATTGTTAAGGGTTTGGACATGCTAGAGGCAGGAAACATGTTCCCGATGTTGGGGGAGTCCAGAACCAGGGGCCACAGTTTAAGAATAAGGGGTAAGCCATTTAGAATGGAGACGAGGAAACACTTTTTCTCACAGAGAATTATGAGTCTGTGGAATTCTCTGCCTTAGAGGGCGGCGGAGGCCGGTTCTCTGGACACTTTCAAGAGGAGCTAGATAGGGCTCTCAAAGATAGCTGAGTCAGGGGATATGGGGAGAAGGCAGGAACAGGGTATTGATTGGGGATGATCAGCCATGATCACATTGAATGGCGGTGCTGGCTCGAAGGGCCGAATGGCCTACTCCTGCACCTGTTGTCTATTGTCTGTTGTCTATAGTCAATGACGTTCCCCCTCTTTCCTTCTAAACTCTAAATTACTGAAAGGCATTCAGTAAAGTGACACATAAAAGAAAAGATGTTGCAGAAATAGAGGTAGCATATTGGTATGGATAGGAAATTAGCTAATTAAATGAATTTGGGATAAATGGGTCATTTTTGGATTGGCAATCAGAAGGGTGCCACAGGAATTCATGCCAGGATATTTTAATTCACAATTTACATTAATAATGGATTATTGTGCACAGTTCTGATCTCAAAAGGGAGATTATACTTGGTGTGAAGGCAGTGCAGAGATGATTCATAAGTTTGATTCCAGGGTGTAGTCATTAGTTTAAAGAACGTTTTGGCCGAGAGTAAACTAAACCAAACTAAACTGTATTCGATGAATTTCAGGGGAATGGGGAGTAAAATAGATTCTGAAAGGGATTGGTAGAGTGAATGTGAGGATATTTACAGGCACAGGTATCTAGAACTAGGGGAAATAGTTTTGGAATAAGAGGTTCCCTAAGTAAGATGGAAATTATGGCAGTGAATCTTTGGAATTCTCTGGACGAGAGAGTTATGGACGTGGAGTCATTCAATATATTCAAGGCGTAGATTGGCAGACACTTAAACTATGAAGAGCGTTGTATATTGATAGAGAGAGCGACCATAATCACGAGTCATGGAATCATACAGTATGAAAAGAGGCCATTCATCCCATCACACCTATGCCCATTCACAGCCATCCATAATTTAGTTTTAGTTTTACTTTTAGAGATACAGCCTGGAAACATGCTCTTCGTCCCACCGAGTCCTCGCTGACCGGCGATCACCCGTACACTAGTTCCCTCCGACGCACTTGGGACAATTTACAGAAACAAATTAACCTACAAACCTCCACGTCTTTGAAATATGGGAGGAATCCGGAGCACTTGGATGAAACCCACACAGCACCCGCAGTCAGGATCGAACCTGGGTCTCTGCCGCTGCGAGGCAGCAACTCTACGGCTGTGCCACAATGCTGCTCTAATGAACTCCATTTCCAGCATTTGGCCTGCAGCCTTGAGTGACCAAGATTGGATTGGTCATAATGGTAAAGCTGGGTAGAGGGGCATACAGACCAGTATTGACCAGAAATATATGTAACTGGAGGGCACAGATTTTGGTTATGCGATCATAGAGTTAGAGGGGATTTGAGGAGAATCTTTTTCATCCAGAGAGTGGTGAGTATCTAGAATACCCAGCCTAGGGAAGTAGTGGAATCAGAGTTCATAAGTTCTAGGATCAGTATTTGGCCTTTCGGTCCATCAGATCTACTCCGCCATTCAATAATGGCTGATCTATCTTTTCCTCTCAATCCCATTCTCCTCTCTTCTCCCCATATCCCCTGACACCCTTACTAATCAAGAATCTGTAAATCTCTACCTTGAAAATATCAATTGAAAGCTTCCACAGCTGTCTGTGGCAATACATTCCACAGATTGACCACCCTCTGAAAAATGAAAAATCTCCTTATCTGCTTTCCAAATGTATGCCATTTTATTCTGAGGCTTAGGCCTCTGGTCCTAGACTCTCCCACCAGAAGAAACATCTTCTCCATATGCACTCTTCTCAGGCCTTTCACTATTTACATTCAACATATCACTGACAATATTGAAGTGGAGCCAATAGAGCACTGAATCACCTAGACATAGAAGGTTGTAGGCCAAATGTTGGAAGATGGGATTAATAATGGATGGCTGCACACTAGTGGGCATGGATGTGATGGGACAAATGGCCTCTTTCCTTGCTGTATGGCTCATACAGCACCCCCCATGGTTAAGCACGAAGAAGGAGCTGGCCTCTGTTGTTCTCTGAACTGCTGTCAAATTATCCCTGCTGGAAAAATACATTGGTAAGAAAATGTGGACTTGGCTTTGTTGTTCCCTTGTTCGAGTAGGGTCACAAGTCAAAAGATGTCTACGACAAAGCACTGGAGATTCCTATTTCACAAAACACTATCCCAAAAGAAAATTGGAACAAATGTTCTTAAGGAGGAAAGATCACACAAACTTCTGTGAATATTAATGAGACATGCTTCATCTAACTGAGAACCCTGTGGTTTCATCTGAAACATCAACGTTTCCGCCTCCTGCATAATTCATCAGTCCCAATAAAATGTTTGTATATATATGAAGAGAAAAAACTACAAATATTTTTTCCTATCAGATTGTTTTATTTCCCTGGTATTTCCATAGAAGTGAAACAAAAGTCACTGCATACAATTGTATTAGATTTTACTTAAACAAAAGGAACTAAGGACTGCCAGTACATTCTTAAGTTAACAAATGTCAACATCTGAGACACAAGGAATGAAGAATCTATCTATCTGTGCCTCAAAGTAAACATTACCCTGCTGGGTGTTTTTGGCATGCATTTAGACCACCCCTCCTGAGAGAAATTAGATCTCTGGTTGAACTTGCTGATAAAACAGAAACAGCTGTTAAAATATTCAAACAGTTGACCTACTTCATACGATTGTTTCAGTAAACTGGTTTGCTGTGTCAATTCTTTAGACTTCAGCGATACAGCGCGGAAACAGGCCCTTCGGCCCACCGAGTCCACTCCAACCAGTAATCCCAATACACTAGCACTATCCTACACACTAGGGACAAATTATAATTTTATCAAAGCCAATTAACTTACAAAACTGCGCGTCTTTGAAGTGTGGGAGGAAACCGAAGCACCTGGACAAAACCTACACGGTCACAGGGAGATCGTAAAAACTCCTTATGGACAGCAAATGTAGTCAGGATCGAAGCCAGATCTCTGGCGCTGTGAGGCAGCAACTCTACCGCTGCGCCATCGTTTCGCCCTAAAATGCTGTTAGTATTTCTACAGCAGGGTCCATGAAACAAATGGTGCGGAATTGCAGTGTTCACAGACTAATATTTGTCAATCCTCTTATGCCGATGTTTAAAGGGTTGTTTTGCTGAAAGTACAGGGAAGTAGGTGAGTTCAATGAAACTTGTTCCATTGATAATGGTTTCGTTTACAATGTTGGATCGGATTGTGATAGAGCCTCCTAACAGTAAAATAACCCATTTTCTGCTAGTGGGTAATAAAACCCAAAGCAAATGTTCACTAATTTGATCTCTTTAGCTGATAAAATAAAAAAATATTTATCAAATGAACTCCCTTGCATAATTTATGGAAATGCTTAGCACATAATTTGCCAAAATCTTAATGGAAACTAATCAGCGACTGAATGCACGAATGGGGGAATCCCGAACCAGAGAACTTAGGTTTATGGTGCGAGGGGCAAGATTTAAAAGGAATCTAAGGGGCAACTTTTTCAAACAGAGGGTGGTGGATGTATGGAACGAATTTCTTGAAGAGGTAGTCAAGCCAGGTACTACACAGCATTTCAAAGACTCTTTGACATACATGTACATGGAAAGGAACGATTTAGAGTGAAATGGGCCAAATAAGTTCATAAGTTATAGGAGCAGAATTAGGCCAGTCTACTCTGCTATTCAATCATCTGTCTTTCCATCTCAACCCCATTCTCCTGCTTTCTCTCATAATCCCTGACACCCGTACGTGGGCAAATGGGGCTTGCTTGGGTGGGGCATTTTGGTTTGCATGGATAAGTTGGGTCAAAGGGCCTGCTGCCATGCTAACTCAAAAATGAATTTTAACCATAGGTAGCTGAAACGCAGCAGAGAGTCAAAATACAACTTCAATTACTATTAGCAAAAAAATAAATTGGCTACCATTCTTGACTCTGATTGCCATCCAGTGCTCCTGGAAAGAAAATGCCTGTGTGTGGATGTTAAGTATTGGAGACTATGATACTCCCCATTGTTGACTGATTGCAATGTTCATCAATCAAGCCAATGAAGAATAGCATGGAGCAGATCGAGTGAGATTGTCTTCAGAAAGAGGAGGAAAAAAGTACAATTAATCTTTTTCAACAGTTTCTGTCTAGATGTCTTGTCAAAGGGCACACAAATAATTTAAGTAACCGTGAATTTAAATTGGGTTTTAAGGTCTGTGTGGGAGTTGTTGGAAGTGTTGTAGGACGTTTAACAATCTCAGCGTTTGAACAGTTTATCAGCACCGGTTGGATTGTTATGACAGGAGTATGTTCATGGAACACAAGATTTTCTCGTCATCTCCACATCTTCCACTGACTAATAGCCTGCATGTACGGAATGCTCACTTAGGTCTCCAAGGGCGGGCGGTTCTGCCCAAGTGCCTGGGGAGGTTTGATACCGAATGATGGATCAGTTACATTTCCAGCTGGTCACAAGATGCAAAGGGAGGAAAATAAATGGAATGTTTTCTTGTCTGATTGCAATTCGAACCACCCTTCCCCTCCCCCCCTCCCCCCCTCCCCCCCTCCCCCCCCTCCCCCCTCCCCCCAGCCTTCCTCCCATCACCTCATCTAGTGTTTAAAGAGCAGGAATGGAAGAGAAAATCTTCCTCCTTCTGCACTTCAACAAATCGCTACAAACATTTCGCTTAAATTGTGCACTTGACCAGTAGTCTTTCTTGCAGAGAGATGTCCTAATTTATTCGTTTTACTTTTAGCGATACAGTGTGGAAACAATCCCTGTGGCCGACCAGTGATCACCCATAACCTACAAAGCTTACTGTCTTTGGAATGTGGGATAAATCCAGAGCACCCAGAGAAAACGCACACAGTCACCGGGAGAACGTATATACTACGTGCGGACAGCACCCGTACACAGGATCGAATCCTGGTTTCGGGCTCTGTCAGGCAGCAACTCTACTGCTGCGCTACTGTGCCGTCCTACAACATGGTGAGTGGCTCGTGTTCAAGTACTTGTTTAGTATTCATCATTACTTCCTCAAACATTACTCCCTGACAAAGGGGAAAGGAAAAAGAAGCAAAGGATATCGAACATGATACTTTATATCAGAGCTATAAAAACTGATAATACAGCACTATTAATCATTTCCATATGGTAAAAAAAAATCATTGGTGTCAGCAAAATGTAATACATTGCTGCATACTCCATCCTTATTATAAAACAAAATAGACATAAAAGTGCTGGAGTACCTCTGTGGGTCAGGCAGCATCTCTGAAGTAAAACTGGAGACTGGAGACTCTCCCAGTCTGAAAAAGAGTTTTAACCCGAAATGTCACCTATTCCATTTCTCCAGAAAAGCTGCCTGACCCGCTGAATTACTCCAGCATTTTGTTTTTATCTTCGGTATGAATTAGCATCTGCAGTTCCTTCCGACACACCTTGTTATAAAACAGTTCAATCGATGCCAGGTATTACGTTAGTCTGTTATAAGAAGCAGGCAATATTCATAAGTGTGTAAAATATGTCATGAGAAAAGTTTGGACTTTTTGTAAAGGTGCCAAAATATGGCGACTCGTGCATGTGTGAGCTATGCAAGATGAATTTCACCAGGGCGCACATGACAGTAAAGCACCCTTAAACCATTAATTATTAATGGAGCGGATCTTTGAGCAACAGCTTCCTTAGCGAAGGCAGCTCTAATGTGGTTAGAAGATCCTGCACCTTGGGCTTTCTGGAAGTAAGTAGCTTTGTGAGGTTTCAACTGGCACCCACATCAAAGAAATGCATTGTCACCTGGTGATGCCCTGCTCTTGGATGTCTCTGATGTTAACAAACATTAAAATACTGTTATACATATTTATAACATGAGAAATAAATAACAAACATTTAGAGCCTTGTGAAACACTTTGAAGAAACCAAACATATTGAAATTATTTGGGAAAAGGTAAATGACTTGAAAATGTTATATCATTCCTCTAAAGCCATGAGACTCCATTGGAATCAATGGAATTGCTGAAATCCTGAAGATAGATTCAAAATGTTGGAGTAAATGGGTCAAGAAGCAACCCTGGAACAAATGGACAAGTGACGTTTTTGGGTTGGATCATTTGTTCATTTTCTCCAGAGATGCTGCCCGACTTGCTGAGCTACTCTAGCATTTATCTTGGGTATAAACCAGCATCTGCAGTCCCTTTTTTTATGTGTAGGAAAGGACTGAAGATGCTGGTTTAAATAGAAGGTAGACACAAACTGCTGGAGTAACTCAGCGGAACAGGCAGCATCTCTGGAGAGAAGGAATGGGTGATGTTTCGGGTCGAGACCCTTCTTTCAGTTTTTATTACATTGCTGAAATTCTGCACAGCCCGACCTGGCCCAGATCCATTAGGGAGATCTCTTGGCGCACCTGGCAGGGGCCAACAGGTAATTTGGAAGCACAAGAGACCATAGGTGCTGGAATCTGCAGCAAATAAAGTGAGTGTTACTGGAGAAACTGGTCAGATCAGGCAGCATCTATGGTGGGAACTGGAGTATTGAGAGCCTTTGTCTGGACTGCAGGAATTTTTGCTCTCCCAGTAATGGAGTGCAATTGGAAAATCACTGGGAAGGAACAGCCAGCAAGTTTGACACCAAAATTCCCTCACACTTACTGAGGAGTTCTGAGGTTCCTGACAAATGTGAGAGAAATATCTGCACATTTTCAGGAAAATTACACCTAGCATGACAAGTGGTGTCTGGAGATGGATATTTCCCGAGGATAGATGCAAATTGCTGGAGTAACTCAGCGGGTCAGGCAGCATCTCTGGAGAAAAGGAACAGGTGATGCTTTGGGACGAGACCCTTCTTCAGACGAATATTTCGGACAATGGATATTTCCCATTGTTTTGCCTTTTCCTCTGAACTCACACCTCATTGTGTTATTTTGTTGTCTGCTTCAACATTTTATAAAAAGCTAAGTAACTTTGAAGTATAAAATGTTGCCATGTAAGAGTCAGGTAACCAACATGCACAAAGCAAGCACTTGCTAATAGCTTTGTGATGTAAACAGATAATCTCTTTCAGTATTATTGACCGATGAATATACGTATATCAGCCAGGGTACCACTGATAACTCCATCGATCATCCTTGAAGTAGTCTGATGGAGTCTTTTAAATCAGCTTGTGGGATGGACTCAATTTAATCTGTATGAAGAAGTGTCCCGACCCGAAACGTCACCTATTCATGCTCCCCAGAGATGATGCCTGACCCTCTGAGTTACTCCAGTGCTTTGAGTCTTTTCTTTGATTTAATATTTCATTGGAAACTTCTTAAGGCCCTGTCCCACCATGCGGGTTTACCCAAGAGCTCTCCCAAGTTTAGAAAAAAATCAAACTCGTGGTATTCTACTCGTGAAGTTTTTTCAACATTGTGAAAAATGTCCACGAGTAAAAATATACTCGAGATGAAAATAATCGTAGGAGTTCGTGGAATACCACGAGTGATTTTTTTTTTTAACCTTGGGAGAGCTCTTGGGTAAACTCGCATGGTGGGATAGGCCCTTAACTTTGTAACTCTGTCGGCGACACTTGTGTGCTGCCGAGGTGAGATCTGCTGTATGACGTTACCGGCTTGTGTGCAAAACAAAGCATTTCACTGTACCTAGGTACACCTGACCATGAAGTATCATTGAATCGTTGACTGAATCCTGCGTTGAAAGGATTAGAATGAACAAATCAATGTTTTACTATGTTTTGTTAAAAAATAACTTCCCCTGCTCACTGCCCCCACAATCTTTAAACAGATGTAAAAAAAATCATGCTTTAACTGCATTTGTTTCCTTCACAATGGTCACTCTTTGTCACACAAAGAATGGATTTGTACAAAAAGGAAATGATCACTTGAAAACCCTCCCATCAGTAAACCATCTAATTCCTCGACAATTTGAAAGGAAAGGCTCATTTTAAATGCAGCACCTGTGAAAACACCAGCTGAAGAATCCTTAGTGCTCCTCACAGTCACGACAGGCTCCGCTTTCAACTTGCTTAAAATGCACTCAAACAGAGCTTTGTTTATCTGTAGATGAGGAAACCACAGCAGTCACAGTCCAGAATTAGTCCATTATTTGCTATTCACGCAAGGCGCGAAAAACAAATAAGGGGATCAGTTAAACAAGAGTTCGGGGAGAGAATTGTAGTTTCCCTTGGGAACCATGAATTGTTTCATCCAGCTGTTAAGTTCTTCCCTGTGTCCCTCCCCCCAACTTTGATTTTCCCTGAGAAAGTGGTTGGTGAGTCGGGGAAAACAGCCTTGATTATCCGGAAGCCTTGTCTCAAAGGATCTTTCACTTAAATGATAACACATTGCTGAAATACTGATGACTCTGTTGCTAATTAGCATTTGGTGGAGAATTTTCCTCTCATGTTTAAATCAAGATGTTTAGTTCTCCTGACACAAAACAAATTCAAGTAAGAATTTGTTGTTTTGATTTGAATCCACTTATTAACTTTGAGGTGATTTGTTTGCTAATCAAAATAAATCTCATAGGTTTGATGATAATTCAGGGAGCTTATATATCGAGGCTGCTTTTATGTTGGTTAGCACTATTGATCTAATGAAAAGATAGTTTGCGTCCAGATAGTCCACAAGCTCAATTCACCCTTTGTGCTTCCCAAAGGCTAAGTTGCTTTGAAGAGCATTACTTTGTAGTGTACCACCATTTGGAAGAGCCCCCTTAAGGCAGTGCAGGAGGTGGAGTGACCTGGCAAGCAGGCCTGGCTCACCGCTGCAGATCAAAGACGGAGAACTCGCACGCCGTGGACTGAGAATCGCTCGCTGCAGACCGAGGAACGAGGACCGAAGACTCGTCGGTCGGCCTGGCTTGTCCACTGCGATTTGGCCCCGCACCACTGAGATCGAGGAGAGACTGAGGGAGACGGACATCAAGAGTGAGGTGGAGCCAGCGAGGGGAGGCTGCTGAGAACGATGGGGGGCCCGGCGGATTGGTGGTGGGTGGGGGTCGGGGGAGGGGCTGTTGCAGGCCCCTGCCCCGTGCGGCAACATGCAGCAGATAGAACTGTTCGGTACTTTTGTAACTTTGTCGCCGTTCAAACGTGGCGACACTTTCGGTGTATGCAAAATAAAGCATTTCATTATACCTACAGGTAGGTACATGTGACAATAGAGTATCATTGATTCAGAGATCTGAGGAATTTAACAAGAGTTTCAGGGCAACACAGAATTTTGTGAATTAACATTTATTTCTCTAATTTCAAGTAACTCCTGCATTCCTTTCCCCCCTCCCACTGTCTTGCACTCTTCCCCACCCTTATCATCCTACTAGTTCCACTGTTCGCATCTTTGTATCCCTGTCACTAGCACATCTTCCCCAGCCAACAATGGGCCATTATGGACTCCGCCCTTCCTGAAGTTATCTGTTGCCGGCCCCTGTTCTGCTCTGGCCTTTTCTTGCCTCCACTTCCCCCCCTACACCACCCCACCCCCCCCCCCCCCCCCCCCCCCCCACCACCGCCACCTCTATCTTTCAGTCTAAAGAAGGGTTCTGAACCGAAACATCACCTATTCTTTTTCTCGTGACCTGCCCACTTCCAGGTGCCCTCTGTCTACTGGAGTAAGGGTCCCTCCCTCTTCCCGCCATGCCTCTATCTCTGCCACTCACCATTTTCAGGAGCACCCACCGATGCCAAGCCATCTTATCCTCACTTGGTCCCAGGAGCCACTCTTCCCAAAGCTTGATTCTCCAAACCTCTCACCAAAATCACCAGGGGGAACCTTGACATCAGCAAGCCTCAGTCTCCCTGTATAGACACAAAATGCTGGAGGGCAGCATCTCTGGAGAGAAGGAGTGGGTGACGTTTTGGGTCGAGACACTTCTCGTCACCCGTTCGCTCTCTCCAGAGATGCTGCCTTTTCCGCTGAGTTACTCCAGCATTTTGTGTCTATCTTCGGTTTAAACCAGCATCTGCAGTTCCTTCCTACACATTCCATCTCCCTGTGCTTGGCAGAATGGGTGGGGGGCAAAATGGCCTATTGTTGCATCCCCTCCCCCACCCTGGACATCCTGCTAGATGTTCGCATCCTTGTATCCCTCCTATTAGAACATATTCTCCAGCCAACAATGGGCCATTATGGACTCCACCCTTCTTGAGGCCATCTGTTCCCAGCCCTGATTTGTTCTAGCCTTTTAACACCTCCAGTCTGCCCCCTCCTCTCCCCCCACCCATCTTTATCTTTCAGTCTGAAGAAGGGTTCCAACCCAAAACATGATGGCCATGTCTCAGGACAGATTGGTCCGAAACTAAACTAAAGTAAAAATCACCCTTTATCCTTTTGCATTCCAACGACTGCCCAACCTCTCCCTATAGCTCAGAACCTTCGTCCTGGCAACACCCTCATACATCAGACATGCATTTATATTAATCCTACATTCATCCCATTTTCCTTATTTTCCCCACATTTCCATCAACTGGTCCCAGATTCTACTACTCACATGCACACTGGGGGCAACTTACAATGGCCAATTAGCTTTTCAACCTGCACATCATTGGGATGTGGGAGGAAACCGGGGCACGTGGTCACAGGGAGAACATGCAGACTCCACACAGATGGAACCCCAGTTTAGGATCGAAAGAGGATCTATGGTGCTTTGAGTCAGTGGATTTACCAGCTGTGCCACTGTGCTGTCCATTTCTTCCACAATATTTAAAATAAATGCTGCTTTATGTAGAAACAAGGAACTGCAGATGCTGGTTTTCAGAAAAAAAAGACACAAACTGCTGGAGTAACATAGCGGGTCGGGCTGCATCACTGTGGAGAGGTGACATTTCAGTCAGGACCTTTCGATACTGCTTTTTGTTTTTTGCACATTGTGTTCACCAATGAACAATCGGAAAGATTGCAATAGTACAATTATAGTACAAAATAGTACAATAAGGCAATAATACAATTGCCTCAAAATTATGAAGAGATTATTCCTCGTCTGGTTTTGAAATTGGTATTTCAAGGGTTACTATAGTTTCAAGGAGTCAAATTAGGCAAAATCTGTCACGCTTGACAAATTAAATATTAAGGAAGGGCCATTTACAAATTAGAATTTAACAATGCTATGTTTGGTTTAATCTTTTTTTGGCTCAATCTTCTTTTCAAACCTTCACTTTTCACCTTTCAGTTGATAAAAATAATGAGATATTGGTACTTGGTATCTATTGGTACTTGGGGTTTGATAATAGTGAAAGCAATCCACACCCAACTCAAATTAGCTTTTCTATAGTGGTATTTACATAGTTTTCTTTTATTATCACTCACATATCTTGAATGTTTCCGCAAGGAGTTTTCTTATTTCCATAATGTACATCTCACAATGTTAATCACCTCACACGAACTGCCACGTTGCACATTAAGCTTTTTATGATAAAGAAGAATGTTCCTCAGATATGTTGGTTTTGCTGTGAAGTATAGTATAGTATCGTGCATAGTAGAGAGTATAGTTTAGTATAGAATAGTATAGTATAGAATATAGTATAGAGAACAGTATAGTATACTATAGTACAGTACAGTTATTTAGTACAGAAACAGATCCTTCATGTAGAAGCAAGGAACTGCAGATGCTGCTTTACATAAAAGGGCACAAGTTGTTGGAGTAACTCAGGGTGTCAGGCAGCATCCCTGGAGAACATGGATGCCGTTTCGGGTCCAGACCTTTTTTCAAACTGATGTATTTTCTCTCGGCACATATGTAGACAATGAAGACTACTTGGTCCATTGAGGCAAGATGCTTGTGCAGAAACCAATCTATTTTAGATATATAATGGAAGTAGATTAATGAACTGGGAGACAATCCTGGAGGTAAAATAGAAGAGAAAAGAAAACCAGTGAAAATGTGGTTGGATGGGATCAAAGAAAGAAGGGAGTTAAACAAAAAAACTGCCAGGACTTGATAATATCTACTTAATGTCAGTTAACCGATTCGATACGAACAGAGGGTTTATTGGTTTATAAATCCCAAACCTGAGCTTAAATCCAGAGACATAACTTTAAATCCTACCACAACAGGTTGGGAATTTAGATTCAATTTAATAAATGACAGAATAGAGCTATTTAGTTTAGTTCATTGTCATGTGTACTGTGGAACAGTGAAAAGCTTTTGTTGCATGCTATCCAGTGGAAGCACAATACATGATACGAGCCATCCATGGTGTATAGATACACGATAAAGGGAATAACGTGAATATTAGAGATTTAAAAGAGTGGAGCAATTGTAATGCATGATTGCAGAACAACTCTGTGACCAGCAGACAAAGAGATGCCTGGGTTGCGCGCCATCTTGAATCCATCAGCAATGGTTACCACAAAACTCACAGATTGCCGCTGAAAATGCCAATGATATTTTCAGCAGGAGACCAGCCATCTCCAATTTGTGTGGTTTTGCTTGGGCAGCTTACAGCCCACGGTATGAATATTGATTTCTCTAACTTCAAGTAACCCTTGCTTTCCCTCTCTATCCGTCCCTCCCCCACCCTAGTTCTCCGATTTGTTTCACTGTCCTTCTGATTGATTTTACAGATTGTTTGCCTTCTTGTCACTTTCCCCTCGGCTAACAATGAACCATTCTACATTTCCTTATCGTTGTCTGCTTTGATCTGTTGTTTTCACACCTTACCCTTCCATTTCTCTAGACTCCCTCTCCCCTGACTCTGAGTCTGAAGAAGGGTCTCGACCCAACATTTTACCCATTCTTTCTCTTCAGAGATGCTGCCTGTCTCGCTGAGTTACTCCAGCATTTTGTGTCTATCTTCGGTGTATAGCCAGCATCTGCAGTTCCTTCCTTCACAGGTCCACAATGTCGATGACTTTTAACTGGCCTGAAATAGCCAAGAAAGTGTGCAATACCGTAGGAGATTAGACACGGGCTTAGCAATGGTGGCCATGTCTCAGGAAAGAGTGAAAGACCGAATATGATCAGTAAATTCATCTGTTTTAAAAACAGAAAATACGTGAACACCTAACAGTTTAGGCAGAATCTTTAGAAAGAGATAAAGAATTAACATTTCAACTAAAAGACACTTTGTTTGAATTGAGAAAGAGAGGAAAAATGTTATCAAAGAAAGTAGGAAAAGAATGAATATGTCAATGGAACATTCTCTGATAGGGTGATATGTAGGAAGGAACTGCAGATGATGATTTATATTAGATAGACACAAAGTGTTTAGATTGGTTAGAGACAAAGTAACTCAACGGGTCAGGCAGCAGCTCTGGAGGAAAAGGATGGGTGACGTTTTGGGTCAGAACCCTTCTTCAAACTGAAAGCAGAGGTGGGTGGGGGGGTGGGGGAGGGGAACGCACAGGGTGATTCCAGGGTTGATAAGTTTAGTTTAGTTTAGAGAAACAATGTGGAAACGGGCCTTTTGGCCCACTGAGCTCGTATCGACTACTGATCACCCATACACTACTTCCACCAGAGGCGCCGAATGATTGGCAGCCCCACCAACAGTCTGTCTGTTTTTTTTGGTCTTTTTTTTATTTTTAGTGTGTGTTAAAAGTCAGTGTAAATGCTCTCCAGTTTGTTTTATGTGGGGTGAGGGGGAGAGGGTCAGGGGGAAACATTTTTTCTGTTTCTTTCCTTGCCGGAGATGCAATTATTTTCCTGGTCGTATCTCCGGCTGATATGTGGCCGACCATCGATGGAGCTGGAGGCCTCCCCAGACTGACTTGGGGCCCCACTGCGGGACGTGGACTTAACATCGGAGCCGATCCCTTGCCTGGGATCGCTCCAATCGCAGCCGGCGGACTTTACATCGGGAGCTCGCAGTCTCGGGAGAGGCTAGTTGGGAGCTCCAACAACACAGAGGTCGACCAGCCTCGATGCGGGGTCCAATTGCCGGCGCGGGGAGCTGACATCCCCCCGATGCAGAAGCTGATCGCCCTGATGCAGAGGGCCAAAATGTCGCCGACTATGGGAGTCAAGATCATCCTGTCAACGGAGGGCTCGAAGCCCCCGACCGCGGGAGAGCTAAGGGAAAAGATTGAACTTTTTTTTGCCTTCCATCACAGTGAGGAATGTGGAGGAGTCACTGTGGTGGATGTTTATGTTAAAATGTATGTTGTGTGTTTTGTTGCTTTTTATTGTATGGCTGACTTGGCAAATGAAATTCCTCGTATGTTGCAAAGCATACTTGGCTAATAAAGTATTATTGTGATTGTGATCTTGGAGACTAGGGAAAATTTACAATTTACAGAAGCCAATTAACCTACAAACTTGGACATCTTTAAAATGTGGAAGGAAACCGGAGCCACCGGAGGGGACCCACAGGGTCACAGGGAGAGCCTGCAAACTCCGTACAGACAGCACCCATAGTCAGGATCAAACCCAGGTCTCTGGCGCTGTAAGGCAGCAACTCTACCGCTGCACCACTGTGCCGCCCTGTTTGTCCCGTTAAGATAAGTTGAGAAGTCATCCAGACAATGGGTTAATGGGAGAAATGCAAAAACATTAAAAACCGAGATGGGAAGCGATAGATACTTTTTTTTTTTTTTTAATATTTTATTTTATTAGAAGTAAGTACAGTCATATGGCACCAAAGTGCCTAATATATATTTTCATAATACATTTTATGTACAACTTCTTTTTTTTTTTTTTTGTTACACTGAAAAAAGATTAGAATAAGAAAAAGAAGTTAGATAGTAAAGGATAGAAAGATGTGAAATATATAGTGTGTGAAAAAAGAAAACGAGTAAATGAAGAAAGTTGAGAGAGAGAATAGAGAAAAGAAAAGAAAAGAAAAAAAGAGGAGATCATTATTTATAGTCTTGACCAACCCTCGTCCAGTCCTGAAACAGTTATTTTTTACAATTGTGTTGCACCATATGATTCCAAAAAAACGACGAATGGAGACCAACTCGTTATGAATTGGTCTGATTTATCCATTAGGAGGAATCGCATTTCCTCAAGATGAGCGGTGTCCAACATACTTGCAATCCACATTTTAAGCGTTGGTATTGATGTACCCTTCCAAAATTTAAGAATTAATTTTTTTGCTATTATTAAACCATAGTTAAGGAATAGATTTTGAGATGTGTTCAATTTATTCCCATCTTCCATTACGCCAAATATAATCATTTCAGTATTAGGTTCCATTCTTGTCTTGAATAATTTTGTAAATATTTCAAAAATATCATTCCAAAATCTATAAAGTTTTATGCAGGAGACTAAGGAGTGTGTTATAGTTGCCTTTTGGGCTAGACATTTATCACAAGTGGCGGATATATTTGGATAAAATTTGTTCAATCTTGTTTTTGAATAATATAATCTATGTACAATTTTAAATTGAATTAAATTATGTCTTACATTAATTGAACATTTGTGAATATATATCAGGTATTTTTCCCATTTAACCTTCGTAATTTTTATCATTAGTTCCCGTTCCCACTCTTCTCTAAGTACCTCTGTCGATGGTAGGTCTATATTTAGAATACTATTATATAAATATGATATTAATTTTTGTGAGTCAGCTTCAATATTCATTGCCTCTTCCAATAAGTCAGGAGTTACTTTTTGATATCCTTGTATATATTTTTTCACGAAATCGCAAATCTGAAGATATTTAAAATATTGGTTGTTTTTCAATTTAAATTTTAATTGTAATTGTTGGAATGATAGTAAGTTTCCCATTTCATACATATCCCCGATCCTTCTAATTCCGAGACTTTCCCATTGGTTATATGTCTTATCAATAAGAGATGGTTTAAATAAAGGGTTATTCGCTATTGGCATTAACAGTGATAGATTTCTTAATTTTAAAGATAATTTTATTTGTTTTCAAATTCTTATTGTACCATATATAATTGGGTTCTTCTTATATATTGTGTTATTCAGTTTTTTTGGGGAGAAGAGGATCGTTCCTATATTACAAGGATGGCAATCCTCCTTCTCCATTTTTATCCATTCTGTCTGTTGGGTAGAACTATCCAACCAATAAATCATATTCTTAATATGCACTGCCCAGTAATAATACATAAAATTCGGAAGTGAAAGTCCCCCGACCTCTTTTGGTTTACATAAGTGTTTTTTTGTGATTCTATGTGATCTATAGTCCCAAATATAATTAGTAATATTAGAGTCTAATTTAAAAAAAATATATTTTGGTATATATACCGGTATAGATTGAAATAGGTATAGTAATTGTGGTAGGAAGATCATTTTTATTGCATTTATTCTACCTAATAATGATAAGGGAAGTGTTTTCCAAAATTTAATCAACGTATTAAGTTTATTTAATAAAGGCATGAAATTAGCATTGAATAATGCTTTATATTTTCTAGTAATCTGAATACCCAAATATTTAAATTTTTCTGTTGCGATTTTAAAGGGGAACTTCAGTAAGTGTGTAGGTTCTTGAGGTTTTAATGTCATGATTTCACTTTTATTCCAGTTTATTCTATATCCAGAAAAAGACCCAAATTCCTCTATTAAGTTTAATAAATTTGGTATGCTCGTTTGTGACTTTGTAATATATAAAAGTATATCGTCTGCATATAATGAGATTTTATTCTTTGAGTCTCTGGTATTATAGCCCTGAATATTCGGATGAATTCTTATACTTTCAGCCAGGGGTTCTATCATAAGGGCAAATAGCAGGGGTGATAGTGCACATCCCTGCCTATTACCCCTTGATAGTTGAAATTTTTGAGATAACATGTTATTAGTTAAAATTCTTGCCATCGGTTTATCATATAATAATTTTACCCATGTTATAAAATTCTCTCCCATATTAAATTTTTGTAGTACTTTATATAAGTATTGCCACTCTACCTGATCAAATGCTTTCTCTGCATCCAAAGAAATAATTGATATATCTTCTTCCTCTACTTTATGCGAGTACATTATATTAAACAGACGTCTCAGATTATTAAATGAGTATCTTTTAGGTATAAACCCCGTTTGATCAGGGTTTATCAATTTACTAATATATTTGCTTAATCTTCTTGCTAAAATCTTTGCTAAAATGTTCTGATCTGTATTTAAAAGTGATATAGCTCTGTACGAGCCCGGATCTTCTAAATCTTTATCTTTTTTTGGAATAAGCGTAATAGTTGATTCTGTTAGTGTTTCAGGTAGTTTGTTTTCTTTAAAAGCATGGGAGTATAAATTAAATAAATAAGGGGTTGTTATCTCCTGAAATTTTTTATAAAATTCATTATTAAAACCATCTGGTCCCGGTGTCTTACCATTTTTCAGCGATTTTATTGTTTCACCTATTTCTTTGATTGTAATTTGAGCTCCTAATTCCTCTTGTTCCAAAAGGTCCAGTATTGGAAGATTACAATTATCTAGAAATTTTTTAATTTTACTATCTTCTCTTTTAATTTTAGATGTATATAAGTTTTGGTAAAATTGGGCAAATCTATTATTAATATCTTTAGGTAGTATTAGTAATTCACCTTTCTCTGATTTAATTTTGGTTATAGTATTTTCCTTTTCTTGTTTTTTCAATTGGCGAGCTAAAAGCTTATGTGGTTTGTCACCAAACTCAAAATGTTCCTGTTTTGTCATTTGGAATAGTCTTATTACTCTTGCCGATAAAATTCGATTAAGTTTAAATTTCAGTAATATTATCTTATTGTGTTTATCTGTCGTGGAATCTTTGGCATTATCCAACTCTAACTGTCTGATTTCTTGTTCTAACAACAATTGTTCTGTCTTATTCTTTTTATTTTGAAAACTTTGATATGAAATTATAATTCCTCTCATAAATGCCTTAAAAGTTTCCCATAATAAAGAAGGCAAAGTACCTGGTATATCATTTGTATCGAAAAAAAGTTCCATTTGTTGTTTTAAATATTGATAGCCTTGCACGTCATTTAAAATATGTGTATTAAACCTCCAAAAAATATTTTTACCCGGCATTCCCTCAAATTTTACTGAAAATGTCAACGGGGAGTGATCTGAAATACTACTAATGTGGTATGTTGGGTTGTTTGTATATGGCATTAATTTCATATCCACTAAAAAATAATCAATTCTTGAATACGTTTTATGCACCGAAGAGTAAAACGAGTATTCCCTTCCGACTGGATTAGCAGATCTCCATACATCTATTATATTAGTATTTTTTATATATGTATTTAGAAGTTCGCTAGTTTTAGTTTTAAATTACTCTTCTTTTGTTTTGCTGATTTATCTAGATATGAATCTAAAACACAGTTAAAGTCCCCCCCTATTATCACATTTTGGTAATTAAACTCTGATATTATGTCAATAATTTTATCAAAAAAGTGGGGGTTATCAAAACTCGGAGCATAATTATTTATCAAAGTTAGTGGGGTTGCATAAATTTCACCCGAAACTATAATATATCTTCCCTCTTTATCTGATATGGTATTCTTTAATTTAAAAGGAATACCTTTCCTAATAAGAATAGCTGTACCCCTAGATTTAGAAGTAAATGAGGAGTAGTATGTTTGGCCTATCCAATTCGCCTTTAATCTTATTTGTGTTTGTTGTTTCATGTGTGTCTCCTGCAAAAACATTATGTCGCTTTTCAACGATTTTAGTTGGGCAAAAATTTTACCCCTCTTAATTGGTTCGTTGGCACCCCGTATATTCCAACTACAAAATGTAATTCCTCCATTCTTTATTTGTCTATCGTCTTGCATTGTAAATCAGGGTAATATTCCTGAATCATATGGTGCAAACAAATACCTCAGAATTTTAGGACTTGGGTGGTCATCCCGGTTTATTAGATTTATATTGCATCTCCTTCTTGTAAAGTGCCTTAGAAAAAGAAAAAAAGAATGTGATACACAATTACTTTCAAAAAAATTAAACAGATAAAATTCTTGATTGTGCTTTAAAAAAAAAAGGTGCTATTAAGGTGCTTCAAACTGAAAGCAGAGGTGGGTGGGGGGGTGGGGGAGGGGAACGCACAGGGTGATTCCAGGGTTGATAAGTTTAGTTTAGTTTAGAGAAACAATGTGGAAACGGGCCTTTTGGCCCACTGAGCTCGTATCGACTACTGATCACCCATACACTACTTCCACCAGAGGCGCCGAATGATTGGCAGCCCCACCAACAGTCTGTCTGTTTTTTTTGGTCTTTTTTTTATTTTTAGTGTGTGTTAAAAGTCAGTGTAAATGCTCTCCAGTTTGTTTTATGTGGGGTGAGGGGGAGAGGGTCAGGGGGAAACTTTTTTCTGTTTCTTTCCTTGCCGGAGATGCAATTATTTTCCTGGTCGTATCTCCGGCTGATATGTGGCCGACCATCGATGGAGCTGGAGGCCTCCCCAGACTGACTTGGGGCCCCACTGCGGGGCGTGGACTTAACATCGGAGCCGATCCCTTGCCTGGGATCGCTCCAATCGCAGCCGGCGGACTTTACATCGGGAGCTCGCAGTCTCGGGAGAGGCTAGTTGGGAGCTCCAACAACACAGAGGTCGACCAGCCTCGATGCGGGGTCCAATTGCCGGCGCGGGGAGCTGACATCCCCCCGATGCAGAAGCTGATCGCCCTGATGCAGAGGGCCAAAATGTCGCCGACTATGGGAGTCAAGATCATCTTGTCAACGGAGGGCTCGAAGCCCCCGACCGCGGGAGAGCTAAGGGAAAAGATTGAACTTTTTTTTGCCTTCCATCACAGTGAGGAATGTGGAGGAGTCACTGTGGTGGATGTTTATGTTAAAATGTATGTTGTGTGTTTTGTTGCTTTTTATTGTATGGCTGACTTGGCAAATGAAATTCCTCGTATGTTGCAAAGCATACTTGGCTAATAAAGTATTATTGTGATTGTGATCTTGGAGACTAGGGAAAATTTACAATTTACAGAAGCCAATTAACCTACAAACTTGGACATCTTTAAAATGTGGAAGGAAACCGGAGCCACCGGAGGGGACCCACAGGGTCACAGGGAGAGCCTGCAAACTCCGTACAGACAGCACCCATAGTCAGGATCAAACCCAGGTCTCTGGCGCTGTAAGGCAGCAACTCTACCGCTGCACCACTGTGCCGCCCTGTTTGTCCCGTTAAGATAAATTGAGAAGTCATCCAGACAATGGGTTAATGGGAGAAATGCAAGAACATTAAAAACCGAGATGGGAAGCGATAGATACTTGACACGTAGACAAAGGAACATGAAATCAGGTTATTGCTTAAATATTGTTTAGCTTCAGAATTATTCTATTTTGATTTTGACTGCGAGCAACCCAATAATTAAATGCATAGAATTGTGAGAAATAATCAACATGCTTGTTTAGCAGCCCCAGGCTCCAATTTAGCAGAACTACAGGGAAAAACATTAAATGGGAAAATTCAGCTGAGCTAGGACATCATCAATGAACTTATTGAACAGCAGTACCATCTCAAAGGAGAGCATAGCTTTTCTCGTGGTTCATTTATTCCTGGCAAACTAGTACAAGTTAAACTTTTCCATAAAATACTTTTATCAAAAGTAATCTCCAGAAATATGATGAAGCCTAATTAAGCATATAACTTTACACAGTCATGTAGCAGAATAATGTTGCCTATCAAATTGAACCAATGGTATCTGAAGTATACTGCTGCACCATTTGAATCATTTAATACACTGCAGAACCTTTAAATAATAGTCCTATACTTGATTTGCAATCCTTTTGTAAAAATGGCATTGTCATTTGTTCAGCACATAGACGTAATCTCAAAGATTAGCACTGTCCCAGCACACACACAAATACATGCATCCATTTATATATCCATCTATCCGTCTGTCTGTCAGTCTGTCTATCTATCTATCTATCTATCTATCTATCTATCTATCTATCTATCTATCTATCTATCTATCTATCTATCTATCTATCTATCTATCTATCTATCTATCTATCTATCTATCAGATAAGACTTTATTGTCTTCCATCACAGTGGGGAATGGGGAGGAGCTGCTATAGTGGATGTTTATGTCAAATTTTGATGTAGTTATGTGTCTTGTTGCTTTTTTGGTATAAATATATAGCAAACCAAATTCCTCGTATGTTGCAAAACATACTTGGCGAATAAAATACGATTATGATTATCTAACTCTATCCATCCATATGTTTGTCCATCCATCTGTCTATCTGTCTATCATTATCATGAACAAGGCACACCAGTGTCTTGACTTTCTTAGAAGTTTAAAAAGATTCAGCATGTATTCAAACACTTGAGCAAACTTCTGCAGATGTACTGTAGAAAGCTTCCTGATTGGTTGTGTCAGGGCCTGCTCTGGCAAGTCCAACACACGGGAGAGCAAGAAGCTGCAGATAGCGGTGGACTCAGCTCAACTCGTCACAGTCAGAACACTCCCCAGCACTGAAAGCAGCAACATGAAGTGCTGCCTCAAGAAGTTGCCATCTATCACCAAGTATCCACAGCATCTGGGCCAAGCTCCCTTCTTGCTGCTACCATCAGGCAGGAGGTGCAGAAGCCTGAAGTCCCGCATCACCTGGTTCAGCAAGAGCTACTTTCCTACAACCATCAGTTTCCTGACCCAACCTGCACAACCAGGGCCGGTGCTAGGAATTGCGGGGCCCAATTAGAAAACTGATGGCGGGGCCCCTACTCTCAGGGCCGGCCTTAGGGGGTGCGGGGCCCAATTGGGAACAATTTTGGTGAACCCCAGATTCCCAGCCAAGGTGTGTCAGCCCAGTTATTTAGTATATATTATGAAATTGTACACTAGGGTGTGATGGATTCTACACTGTGTGAATCTCTCCCGCTCCCTCCCGTTTGACTGTCAGTAGCTCCGCTGCTTCCAACCTTTACCGTAGCAGCTAATTACCATTAAACTGCATTATGTGATTGGACACAATGCCCTTGGAGACAGCGGCTGATTGGACGGGAGGAGATCTATTTGTGATTGGACGGGAATTTTAAAGCAAGCTGGTTGGTGATTGGATGCAACCCCCTTAGAGACAACGATTGATTGGCCGCCAAACAAAATTGTCAAATCTGTAACAAAAATCGCGGGTCGGTGCGAACTCAGTGGATCTGGTTGTATCTCCAAACTAAACTGGTTGTGTCAACCAGACTATCTGGTTGTATCTCCAAACTAAACAGTATAACATGCAGGTACATTCATTTAAAATTCAGTGATTATTTCACATGATTTCTCACTGTGTAAAGCTCAATATCTGACCAATTTCTGTTTAACACGTTTGGTCTGCCGTGAGCATTTTTCTCTCCCAAAATAGTTCACATCTAGCAAACCGATCAACGAACCAGACAGCAGTTGGACGTAGTCATAGAACCATAGACAATAGGTGCGGGAGTAGACCATTTGGCCCTTCGAGCCTGCACAGCCATTCAATATGATCATGGCTGATCATCCAACTCAGTATCCTGTACCTGCCTTCTCTCCATACCCCCTGATTCCTTTAGCCACAAGGGCCACATCTAACTCCCTCTTAAATATAGCCAACGAATTGGCCTCAACTACATTCTGTGCCAGAGAATTCCAGAGATTCACCACTCTCTGTGTAAAAAATGTTTTTCTCATCTCAGTCCTAAAAGATTTCCCCTTTATCCTTAAACTGTGACCCCTTGTTCTGGACTTCCCCAACATCGGGAACAATCTTCCTGCATCTAGCCTGTCCAACTCCTTAAGAATTTTGTAAGTTTCTATAAGATCCCCCTCAATCTTCTAAATTTTAGCGAGTGCAAGCCGAGTCTATCCAGTCTTTCTTCATATGAAAGTCCTGACATCCCAGGAATCAGTCTGGTGAACCTTCTCTGTACTCCCTCCATGGCAAGAATGTCTTTCCTCAGATTAGGAGACCAAAACTGTACGCAATACTCCTGGTGTGGTCTCACCAAGACCCTGTACAACTGCAGTAGAACCTCCCTGCTCCTATACTCAAATCATTTTGCTATGAATGCTAACATACCATTCGCTTTCTTCACTGCCTGCTGCACCTGCATGCCTACTTTCAATGACTGGTGTACCATGACACCCAGGTCTCGTTGCATCTCCCCTTTGCCTAATCGGCCACCATTCAGATAAAAGTCTACTTTCCTGTTTTTGCCACCAAAGTGGGTAACCTCACATTTATCCACATTATACTGCATCTGCCATGCATTTGCCCACTCACCCAGCCTATACAAGTCACCTTGTAGCCTCCTAGTTTAGAGGGGTTTAAATGGTTTAGAGATGTTTAGAGGGCTTCAGATAGGTTTAGAAGTGTTCAGAAGTGTTGTAGAGGGAAATAGGGGGGGGGGGGGGGGGGGGGGGGGGGTAGACGGGGTTTAGAGGTGTTCAGAGGGTCCCAGAGGGGTTTAGAGACGTTATAAGCCCCCCGTGAGAAATTGTATTTCTCTGAAATTGAAGATAGACATAAAGCTGGAGTAACTCAGCAGGACAGGCAGCGCAGCGACTCTGGAGAGAAGACCCTTCTTCAGACTGAATTGAACTCTCGTCGGTGAGAGTACTTGTGATTGTCTGAAGACGGGTCTCGACCAGAAACGCAACCCTCTCCCCAGAGCCCATGCCCGTCCCGCTGAGCCACCTTCAACTTCAGAGCCAAACAAAAAACACAGAGTGCTGGAGGAACTCAGCGGTCAAGGCGGCTGCCTCACCCGCTGGGTTTCTCCAGCATTTTTGTCTACCGCTAAACGTCAATGATTCCGGGAATGCTGAGGAGACAGGGTGATAGAGAGGGAGTGGGAGAGCTAGAGAGAGACGAGATGGTGAGCGGGAGAGAGAGAAGGAGGGAGAGAGAGAGCAAAGCACAGAGAGACACAACGTGGGTCGGTAGGTGAATGACTAACCTGCCCACCAAGAAGAAGCCCCTTCTCGCGGTCCGGGGCCCTCACTCATGATGGTGAGTTTAAAGAAATTCTCAATGTGTCATCGATCTACATTCCTCAGTAAATGTAATTGTGTTTTAAACAAGTATTTATGACGCCGCGTGAATTTTATACAAAGGAACACGGCGTCATTAATACTCATTCAAAACACAATAACATTTACTGAGGAATGTGGATGGATGCAGATTGATATAACAACTTGTTAACAACTTCATGTTAAGAAGTGCTAACAGTGCTAGTTAACAAATCGTTTGTGTCTGATGGCCGTGCAGCGGTTGTTATACATGGTCGTTTAAAAAAAAATCCGCATGGCGAATTAAAAAATATAATCTTTATTTAACAAAGAGAATTCGTATTTCCGTACGAAATACGGAACATTAGTGCGGGGCCCCCATTAGGCGCGGGGCCCAATTGGGGGCAATCGGTCAAATCGGCTTAAAACCGGCCCTGTGCACAACCTTAATCCTATCTCGGCAATGGGCTGCCTTCTGCACCAACACGGACTTGCTTTCTAATTCTGTTTGCACTAACGTCTTGTTTTCTGGACAATCTTTTTCTTTCCTACTATGTTGTAGAATTCAAATGTAATTTATGTATAATTTATTTAGATTTAGTTTAGTTTAAAGATACAACATGGAAACATGCCTTTCGGCCCACCGAGCCTGTGCCGACCAACTGTACATTTTTTTTTAAACCTTTTTCTATGGTTTGTATGGAAACTTATTATTTATTTTATGTAAAGCACTTTGGTGTCAATGCGAGTTGACTTAAAATGTGCTATATAAATAAAACTTACTTACTTGTTCAAGAAGGAACTGCAGATGCTGGAAGTTCGAAGGTACACAAAAATGCTGGAGAAACTCAGCGGGTGCAGCAGCATCTATGGAGCGAAGGAAATAGGCGACGTTTCGGGCCGAAACCCTTCTTCAGACTGATGGGACTTACATTACTTCTATCCTACACACTCGGGACAATTTACAGAAACCAATTAACCTACAAACCTGCACATCTTTGGAATATGGGAGGAAGCCAAAGCACCCGAAGACAACCCACACAGTCAGTGGAAGAAGTCCAAAGTCCATACAGACAGCACCCATGGTCAGGATCGAACCTGGGTCTCTGACGCTTTGAGACTGCAACTCTACCACAGTGTATGGTGCTGCCCTGAATCTTAGTGCCTGTGATGCTGCTGTAAACAAGATTTTCATTGTACCTTTATCTTGTTGTACTTGTGCATTTGACAATAAAAGCGACTTGATAAACTAGACCATTTTAGTAACTTTCTTCTGCTCTTTTTCTAAGCAATTCGCATTTCCTAAGATGACGAGAGCTGTACGAAATACTCCAATTGTGGCCAAATCAGTGTTTTATAATGATGTGTTGGCATCCTCCACTCCACCTTTAGAAACAATAAGACAGGTGCATGGTTAGAACAGGTTTCGAGGGATATTGGCCAAACACAGACATGTGGGACTAGTGTAGTTGGAACATGTTGGTCTATGTGGGCAAGTTGGACTGAAGGACCTGTTTCCACACTGTATGACTCTTCCATGACTCTAGATGCAAATGAATCTAGCAACTGGAGGAACAAGGGTAAAAGGCACACGAGCTCCCACAAAATCTCCAAACCACACCCCTCACTTCACACACTGGAGTGCCACGAAAAATGTACAAAATCTATGTTGTGTGCTCAAGCATATTGGTACACGCGAAAAAATCCCTCTTAGTCAGAGAGCAATTCCTTCAGAAAAAAATCAATTGGGATTGATAGTCACCAAACCTCTGACCTTTCCTTTCTGCCAAAGTGTTAAAAGAGATCGATTTTCCTCTCAGGATTTTAATGATATGAATACATCAAACTAATTCATCAGAAACTTGACCCTTGCATTGGCAGATTCCTCAAAATAAGTATCCTTTAAAAATCCGTACATGAAAAATGGGACAAATAAAGGAAATCACTCATTAATTTGCAAATACGGGAGGTTTTGTTTTGGGCACATTATGATCGAAAACAAAAAAATTAAAATGCTTAAAATGGGAAATGGAGAAAGGGAAGGATATTTAGAGAAACTCTTCTTTGGGTGAAAGTACAATATGCTGAAGTCAGATCATCAGATGCGATTACAATAGGTTGGCATATGTATTTAGCTCGTTATAGAAGGCAACCTAATCCTTCGTGCACTTTAAAGCCTCATTCAGTTAATTATATTGACAATGCAATGTTAAGATAAATAATAATCAAGACAAAAATAAAGTTTATTTGTCAGTGAAGATTGAACCATGGAGGTTAGCTCTTTACATCCATCAATGTCCTGCTGTGTTAATTAACACCTTTGACTCCATCTTGTTAATGAATGAAATTTGTCTGAATGCCACAGCTTCTCCCATCTCCCATAAGGCAAGAACCATAGAATGGCACAGCGTGGTAACAGGCCCTTTGACCCAATTGCCCACAGCGACCAACTTGTCCCATCTACACTAGTCCCAGCTGTCTGCCTTTGCCCCATATCTCTCCAAACCTGTCCTATCCATGTACCTGTCTAACTGTTTCCAAAACTCTGCAATAGTATGACTTAACTACCTCCACAGGCAGCTTGTGCCATATACCCACAACCCTTTGTGTGAAAAAGTTAGCCCTCAGTTTCTTATTAAATCTTTCCCCCTTCACCTTAAACCTATGTCCTCTGGCTCTCAATGACCCTACTCTGGGTAAGAGACTCTGTGTGTTTTCCCGATCTATTCCTCTCATGATTTTGCACACCTCTATAAGATCACCCCTCATCCTCCTGCGTTCCAAGGAATAAAGTCCCAGCCTGCTCAACTTCTCTCTATAGCTCAGGCCCCAGAGTCCTGGCAACGTCCTTGTAAATCTTCTCTGTACCCTTTCCAGCTTGACAACATCTTTCCAATGACATGCTGCCCAGAACTGAACACAATACTCTAAATGGGGTCTGATTTTCTATCTGTACTGAGATAAGACTGCACTCAACAAGTGTCATGGAACATTCTCAGGAGAGCCAGGAGATCCTTGCTGCAAATTGTTGCTTTTCTATAGGAATATTCCGGGAGACTTAACTGGACAAAATAGATTGCAAGCTGCTCAGACACCTTCCTAAGCGCAGAGAGTTTGGTGGAGGGTGTTTTGTCCAAGCCACCCCCGAGATTTTTCCCTGCAACCACAGGAGATACAGTACCAGTACCTCCTCCCTCGACTTCATCCAGGGATGCCGACAGTTTTTTCAGATGAGGCAGTGATTTACTTGCACCTCCTCCAACCTCAACCTATCCGGTACTCCCAGTGTAGGCTCCTATATGCCGGCGAGATCAAGCTTAGATTTTGTGATAGTTTCGCTATATATTTCTGCTCAGTCCACCTTGGCCTACATGATCTCCCGGTTGCCAAACATTTTAATTCCCCTTCCCATTCCCAAATTGACCTTTCTGTCCTGGGCCTCCTCCTCTGTCAGAGTGAGGCTTCTCGCAAATTGGAGAAATAGCAACTCATATTTCACGGGCAGCTTACAATGCAGTGGTATGAACATTGACTTCTCTAATTTCAAGTAACTTCTTTATTCCTTTACCCCCTCTCACCCCCTCCCCCAGCCTAGTCGTTCTACTGTTCGCATGCTTGTTTCCCTGTTGATAGCACATCTTCCCAAGCCAACAAAGATCCATTATAGACTCTACTCTTCCTGAGTTGATCGTTTGCCGGCCCTGTTTTCTTCTGACCCTCTATCTTTCAGTCCGAAGAAGGGTTCCAACCCGAAACATCACTCATTCCTTTTCTCCAGAGATGCTGCCTGACCCGCTGAGTTAATCCAGCATTTTGTGTCTATGTTTTGTCCAACATTTGGATGCTGCGATACTCATTACTATGGTGTCTCAGTGGTGACACTACTGGCAGCTCTCCGTCACTGCAAGCAATGTTGCACAAGGAACTACAGCCGGAATCCTGCGTAGAACACAAACTGCTGGGGTAACTCAGAGTGTCAAGTAGCATCACTGGAGTCCATGACCCAAGACATCACCTATTCATGCTCCCCAGAGATGCTGCCTGACCTGTTGAGTTACTCCAGCACCTTGTGTTCTTCTGTAAACATTGTTGTTGGCTTGGTTGGGCATTCAGGATGAATTGTGGACCTTGCAGCCCAGGCAATGAAATGCCCATCTGCAAAGAACATACTCCAAGAGAGTCCTCAGAGGTTCCACAACCTCTCTGACATCTCTGATAAATCAAAACATTTGCAAGTTTAGGTTTTCCAATACCCTCTTCACAAAGATATGTCACTTTTTGTGGTACAAACTGTAATCATGCCCTTGCAGTCAGACTGCTCTCTCAGTGGAAATCAAGATCAAGTCGAGAAGATCCTTCCCCCCGCCCCCCGACTCTGAAGAAGGGTCTCGACCCGAAATGTCACATTCCTTCTCTCTAGAGATGCGGCCTGTCCTGATGAGTTACTCCAGCACATTGTGTCTATCTTTGATGTAAACCATCATCTGCAATTCCGTCCTACACACTTCTCAAGTTGCAGATAGCTGACATGCATCATGATTTACTGTTCTCTGAGTTTCAAAGGGTTTACTCAGGCTCTACATTGGCAACAAAAAGATCTCACTTACTCGGTTTAGTTTAGTTTAGTATTTATTATTGCCATGTACAGGTGCCGAGGTACAGTGAAAAGCTCTTGTTGTGTGCTATCCAGTCAAAGAAAAGACTCTACATGAGTACAATCAAGCATTCCACAGTGCACAGATGAAGGTTAAAGATTGCAACATTCAGTGCAAGATTTAAGTCTGGTAAAGTCTGATTAAAGATAGTTCAAAAGTCTCCATTTAGGTTGATGGGAGGTCAGGACCACACTCTAGCTGATGAGAGGACCGTTCAGTTACCTGATAACTTCTGGGAAGAAACTATTCCTGAATCCGGAAGCGTGAGCTTTCAAACTTCTTGTCTGATGGGAGAGGGGAGAAGACTGGGATGAGACTGGTCTTTGATTATGCTGGTGGCGTGAAATGTAGATGGAGTCATGGAAGAGAGGCTGGTTCCTGTGATGGTCTGGACTATGTCCACATCTCTCTGCGATTTCTTGCGGTCTTAACACCCTTAACAGTTTTGCATTGTAAATACATTTATAATGAGTCAAGTGCTGGAAGTTTATACAAGGTGACTTGTTTTGATTCTATAATTCAGTTTAGAGTTTAGAGATACAGCTTGGATACGGGAGTGTCCAGCTGAATGTGGCAAACAGTGCAGCCAATCAGGTGCAGAGACTTCAATGCAGCAATGATTCAATGATATATGTCATATATACACTAGGTACATTGTACTCTTTCTTTTTGCATACAATGCACAAAGTATGCAGAGAGTTGCCATGTACCTGGCGCAGACAAAGTTACAAAAACTGCTCATTAGAGTCCCTATGGTCCCTCTTTGTTCTCGGCGGCCCCCCACTGCCGGGTGCATCCTTGTTCTTGGGGGGTCCCCCCCATCCGGGTCCCTCTTTGTTCTTCGCATCTCCCTTCCCGCCAGGTCCCCTTTGTTCTTGGCCCCTAACCCCCCTCCGTGCCGGTCCCTCTTTATTATTGTCAGCCCCATCGACTCTGTCCTCCTCTCCCATGAGGCTCCATACTCATCAATATAGCCAGCAGCTAACACCAGCTTGAAGGGCTTCAGAGATAGAGGTGCAGCAAGATATGCAAGGCCACCAGAAAAGGTCTCCCCAAATAGCAGACGCTACATTTCCCATCAGTGTGGAGGAGCAAGGCAATGTTTGCGTAGCTATTAAGGGAATAACGGACGCCCTCATGGAGAATTGATTTTGATCAGTATCCTGCGAAATAAGAATTACCAGTACAAACAATATCACCTTCTGCACACTAACACCAACATTGGAACACCAACATTATGTGCCAATTAATCAACTGGTAGTGCACAGATGATGCATGGTTTTCCTTGACATCCTGTGTAGGAAGGAACTGCACATGCAGAGAAGAAGGTTAGTTAAAACAAATATAGGTCCCTTGCAGTCAGAAACATATGAATTGATCATGGGGAACAAGGACATGGCAGACCAATTGAATAACTACTTTGGTTCTGTCTTCACTAAGGAAGATATAAATAATCTGCCGGGAATAGCAGGGGACCGGGGGTCAAATGAGATGGAGGAATTGAGTGAAATCCAGGTTAGTCGGGAAATGGTGTTAGGTAAATTGAATGGATTAAAGACCGATAAATCCCCAGGGCCAGATAGGCTGCATCCTAGAGTGCTTAAGGAAGTAGCCCCAGAAATAGTGGATGCATTAGTGATAATTTTTGAAAACTCTTGATTCTGGAGTAGTTCCTGAGGATTGGAGGGTAGCTAATGTAACCACACTTTAAAAAAAAGGGAGGGAGCGAGAAAACGGGGAATTGCAGACCAGTTAGTCTAACATCGGTAGTGGGGAAAATGCTGGAGTCAGTTATTAAAGATGGGATAGCAGCACATTTGGAAAGTGGTGAAATCATTGGACAAAGTCAACAAGGATTTATGAAAGGTAAATCATGTCTGACGAATCTTATAGAATTTTTCGAGGATGTAACTGGTAAAGTGGATAAGGGAGAACCAGTGGATGTGATATATCTGGACTTTCAGAAGGCTCGCGACAAGGTACCACATAAGAGATTAGTATGCAAACTTAAAGCACACAGTATTGGGGGTTCAGTATTGATGTGAATAGAGAACTGGCTGGCAGACAGGTAGCAAAGAGTAGGAGTAAATGGATCCTTTTCAGAATGGCAGGCAGTGACTACTGGGGTACCGCAAGTGCTGGGACCCCAGCTATTTACAATATATATTAATGATTTGGACGAGGGAATTGAATGCAACATCTCCAAGTTTGTGGATGACACGAAGCTGGGGGGCAGTGTTAGCTGTGAGGAGGATGCTAGGAGGCTGCAAGGTGACTTGGATAGGTTGGGTGAATGGGAAAATGCATGGCAGATGCAGTATAATGTGGATAAATGTGAGGTTATCCACTTTGGTGGCAAGAACAGGGAAGTAGACTATTATCTGAATGGCGGCCAATTAGGAAAAGGGGAGAAGCAACGAGACCTGGGGGAAGACTTTTAGGTCCGAGATGAGAAAAATATTTTTCACACAGAGAATGGTGAATCTGTGGAATTCTCTGCCACAGAAAGTAGTTGAGGCCAGTTCATTGGCTATATTTAAGAGGGAGTTAGATGTGGCCCTTGTGGCTAAAGGGATCAGGGGGTATGGAGAGAAGGCAGGCACAGGATACTGAGTTGGATGATCAGCCATGATCATATTGATTGGCGGTGCAGGCTCGAAGGGCCAGATGGCCTACTCCTACTCCTGCACCTATTTTCTATGTTTCTATGTTTCTATGTTGGGTTACACTGAAGATAGACACAGAGTGCTGGGGTAACTCAGCAGGTCAGGCAACATCTCTGGAGAAAAAGGATAGGTGACGATTCGGGTTGGAATCCTTCTTCAGACTGAAGGAATGGGCGATGTTTTGGGTTGAGACCCTTCTTCAGACCCTTCAGTCTGAAGAAGGGCCTCGACCCAAATGTTGCCTGTTCCTTCTCTTCAAAGATGCTGCCTGACCTCCTGAGTTACTCCAGCATGTTGTGGCTATTTTCAGTGTAAACCAGCATTTACATTTCCTTTCTACACATCATGACCATGTTTAGGCGGCTTCTGCATTTTGCAACTTATTCCTAAGGCTGGCATTAGGAAGGCACGGGGTGGCACAATGGTGCAGCGGTATAGTTGCTGCCTTACAGTGACAGAGACCTGGGTTTAATCCTAAGCTCCGTGCTGCCTGTGCGGAGTTGACATGTTCTCCAAGTGACAATTTGGGTTTCCCTGCATTGTTCCATTTCCACTCTCATTTCTTCCCACTTCCACATTCTGAGACCATTCTCGTTGCTAGGTTAATTGGCTGTTGAAAATTACTCATGGTGGATGGTGGGAAAGATTTTAGCTTTAGGTTTTAGTTTAGAGATACAACATGAAACAGGCTCTTCGGCCCACCGAGTCCACGCTGACCAGCGATCCCCATACACTAGTTCCATCCTATAGACTAGGGACAATTTTACTGTAGCAAATTTAACTACAAACCTGTATGATTTTGAAATGTGAGAGGAAATTGGAGCACCCAGAGAAAACCCACGTGATTACAGGGATAATGTACAAACTCCGCACAGACAGCACCCATGGTCAGGATCGAACCTAGGTCTCTGCCGCTGTAAGGGAGCACCTCTACCGCTGCGCCACTCGGTTGCCCACTGAGTTAATGTTACGTGAGGCAGACCAGGTTCAAGGGATAGAAATGGGGGAATGAATTACACTGAGGGTTGGCATTGACTTGATGGGCCAATCCATGTTCTCCAGAGAGTTGTCTGACTTGCTGAGTTACTCTGGCAGTATGTGTCTTCTTTTGTAAACCAGCACTTGCAGTTCCTCATATGTCTCAATAAATTAATGTTTGGTTAAATTTATAATTGTGTATATTTATTCCTCTAACTAATGAATTGCCTAGTTTTGTATATGTACATGGTTATCAGAAGCCATAATTTAATGTCTGTTTTGATGGGGTTATTATTTTTTAAAGGGAAAAGTAAATACTATATCTGAGTGTGAGTGATCTTTAAGAATTGAATGAATTCTGTGGTAAATTGTTGTTCTTGACACCAGTGTTTGGTTTGCGAATGGCTGCCTTTAGCAAAAAGGGCAGCACAGTGGTGCAGCTGGTAGAGCTGCTGCCTCACAGTGCCAGAGACAAGGGTTCAAACCTATCAACATAGATAAGAATTTCAAGTTGGGTTGAATGGCCTGTTTCCACGCTGTATGACTTCATCACTCTGTGAAAGAACTCTGCCATAAATAATCTATCTATATTATTAAATCTCTGTTCTTGACCGCTTTTGGCCTTCTGTGCTGCGATATCCGAGAGAACGTCATTTTTGGCCACCTCGCTCAGAGCCCCCCTCCGCCACATGTGTGTTGAGGATTTTTCCCGTCTATGAAAAATGACAGAGATATTAATGTTTTTACAAAATTCCCCATTCTCTCTGCTGCCCCTGCTGGAGGGAGGGGGAGGGACTATAAAACCAGGAAGTGGTGTGCCTCAATCAGTCTCTGCAAGTGGTGTGCCTCAATCAGTCTCTGCAAGTGGTGTGCCTCAATCAGAGCTCTGAATAACACTGAACAAATGTCTCCACAGCTGTGAGTACCCATAATGTGGTTTGAAAATGAAAATATGGTTAGTTTGAGGGAAAAAAGCTCTGCCTGCAAATGGTTGTTTGGGTTGAATTAAAAAGGCACCCTCTCTCTCTCTCCCCTCCTCTCTCTCCCCACCTTTCTCTCTCCCTATCCCTCTCTTTCTCTCTCTCTCTCCCCTCCTCTCCCTCTCTCCCCCTCTCCCCATCACCCCCCTCTCCTCTCCCCCTCTCCTCTCTCCCCCCTCCTCCCTCCTCTCCTCTCTCCCCTCCTCTCTCTCTCTCCCCCTTTCCCCATCACCCCCCTCTCCTCTCCCCCCCTCCTCTCTCCCCCTCTCCTCCCTCCTCTCCTCCCTCATCTCCTCTCTCCCCCCTCCTCTCTCCCCTCTCTCTCCTCTTCCCCCCCTCCCTCTCCTCTCTCCCCCCTCTCCCTCCCCCTCTCCCCCCTCTCTCCCCCCTCTCCCTCCCCCTCTCCCCCCTCTCTTCCCCCCCGCTCCTCTCCCCCCCTCTCCTCTCCACCCCTTCCCTCTCCTCCCCCCCTCTCCTCCCCCCCTTTCCTCTCCTCTCCCCCCTCTCCTCTCCTCTCCCCCCTCCCCCCCCCTCTCTCTCTCTCTCTCCTCTCTCTCTCTCTCTCTCTGTCTCTCTGTCTCTCTGTCTCTCTGTCTCTCTGTCTCTCTGTCTCTCTGTCTCTCTGTCTCTCTGTCTCTCTGTCTCTCTGTCTCTCTGTCTCTCTCTCTCTCCCTCTCTCTCTCTCTCTCTCTCTCTCTCTCTCTCTCTCTCTCCCTCCCCTCTTTTTCTCCCTCTCCTCCCCTCCAACCCCTCCCCCACCGTCCCTCCCCTAAACCCCCTCCCCTCCCCTCCACACCCCTTACCCTCATCCCTCCACCCTCCCCCCTCCCTCCCCCTCCCTGCTCCCCAACTCTCCCCCTCACCCCCCTCTCAGCACCCCCTCTCTCTCCCCCTCACTCTCACCCTCTCTCTCTCCTCCCCTCCTCCCCCACCTTTCCCCCCTCACCCACTCTCCCTCTTCTCCTCCTCTCCACCCCCCATCCCTCTTGCCCCTCTCTGTGTCTCTGTCTCTCTCTCTGTCTCTGCCCCTTCTCTCTCTGCCCTCACTCTCTAACCACGACCCCCCCTCCCTCTCTAGATGTGACTGCAAGTTGGGGGCTATGCGTCAGTAGATAGGGTGGTTATGGGGTAAAAGGAGCAAATTAATAATAATATAATATCAAGGGGGTAATTAGCATGAGTGCGGGGGGGGGGGGGGGGGGATAGTTAGTGTGTGTGACGCTGCATGCCGCCTCCCCCCCCACAACCGCACATTGGGGGAACAGACCCAACGGGTCTGCACTTGGTCTAGTAATGTTATGAAAAGGATCTGTTGATGCTGGTTTATACCAAAGAAAGACACAAAATGCTGTAGTAACTCAGTGAAGTCAGGCAACATCTCTGGAGAATGGGTGGCACAGTGCAACAGTGGTAGAGTTGCTGCCTCACAGCGCCCTAGTCCCAGGTTTGATCCTAACCTCAGGTGCTGTCTATGTGGAGTTTGCATGTTCTTTTTGTGACCACGTGGGTTTCCTCTGGGTGCTCTGGTTTCTCCCACATCCCAAAGATGTGCAAGTTTGTAGGTTAATTGTTCTCTGTAAAGTGCCCCAAGTGCATAGAGAACTAATGAGAAAGTGGGAAAACATAGAACTAGTGTGAATGGGTGATCAATGGTTAGCATGGAAGCAGTGGGCCGAAGGGCCTGCAACATTAAATTAAAACCAAACTACCTGTTTCATCTGAGGTGGAACAACACTAAAACAAACCACAGACATCACAAATCTTCTAATCATTGCCAATATCTGATATATAAAATGGATTGGAGTCAGAATTAAGAGACCTTTTGTAATTGTTGGATGAGCAAGCTTGTTTTCAAATGTTATCCATCTGTTCAACATTGCATGTTTACACAGCCTGACAGAGCTATTTGGTGACTTTAAATGTTTGGCATTGTGATTTTGTGATTGGATTGTAAGCACACCCACATTTGGAAGACAGCTCAAGACAGACTGCAGCTTTGAATTAAAATTATTTGCATGATTTCCTTCCATGATACAGAGACACTGAAGCGTCTGCAAAATTCTCAATAAACAACTTCAATTTTGCTTCAAGAGGTCGTACCCTGGCCTCTCCCTCGTCTCCCCTCTCGCATCAGTAAAAGATTTAGAAGTGTGAAAACACACATCTCCAGATTTAGAGAGTTTCTTCCCAGCTGTTATCAGGCAACTAAACCATCCTACCAACAACAAGAGACCAGTCCTGAGGTACTATCTACCTCATTGAAGACCCTTGAACTATGTTTGATCATACTTTACTGGACTTTATCTTGGACTAAATGTAATTCCCTTTATCATGAATCTGCCCACTGTGAATGACTTGATAGTAATCATGTATTGTCTTTCTGCTGACTGGTTAGCGCACAACAACAGCTTTTCATTGTACCTTGGTATACGTGACAATAAAATAATAAACTAAACAAACTAATAATTCTAGGTTTTATTTCATTTTCATTTGTTGAAAAAGTGGTCTTCTCAGTATTGTTTCTTCTCTGCCCTGGGCAGAGTCAACTCAGTATTACAAAAACCCGACATTTGTAGAATGTCTTGTACAGCTGATTTGGAAATCCCAAACCATTTTATAACTAATGACACAAACTGCACTGGACTGTAATGGTAGTAGGTGGGTTAACCTGCACACAGTAAACGTCAACCAGAAGTCTGCAAGACAGCCTGAAAATGGTATGCAGTGCTATTTAACAGCAGAGCTTTTATTTTGAACTTTGTTGCACTTAACTTTGCATGGCTGAACATATATAAATGAAATATATATAGAAAATTGGTGCAGGAATAGGTCATTCGGCCCTTCGAGCCAGCACCGCCATTCAACATGAAAAGTTTTTCCTCATCTCAGTCCTAAATGGCCAGCCTTTTATTCTTACACTAATTCAATAGGACAATCCAATACACAATGTGTGTGTATATATATGATCTATATATATGTGTATTTGTGAGTGTGTATATATACACACATTGAATTTTTTTTTCTCTCGTTTATTATATAGTTTTCAGTGTACTACGTTTACATATTCTCTTGTGCTGCTGTAAGTAAGAATTTCATTGTTCTATCTGCGACATATGATAATAAAACACTCTTGACTCTTGATACTTATATAAGAATATAAATGGAAACAGGTATAGGCCAAAGATTGACACAAAATGTTTGAGTAACTGCGACTCAGCAGTATCTCTAGAGAAAAAAAAAAATGATGTTTCGGGTCGAGACGCTTTTTCCGTTAAAATAAGTCTTCCTAACCTTCTGACACAAATATGAATTCTAAGAACCATCAGGCTTCAAACCATTCGACAGCCTGTTCATTAATGGTTTGGGAGTAATCAGCTGGTAAAGCATTTTTGTCGAACGTAGGGTCACAAATTAGCTTCAGGTTGGTCAGGAAGTTGCCACTACCTCATAAGAGTGAGAGCAGCAAAGGAGGGTGGCAAAAGCAGATCTCAGTTTATTTCAAGCCCCAAGGTTGTATTTAAGTAGCATCTTCTACATACACATTGCATGTAGCATCTTTCATAACTTCAGAGTTTGAGTATATAAAATTATGAGAGGCATAGATAAGGTTGACAGTCATAACCTGTTTCCCAGGGGGAAATGTCCAACACTAGAGAGCATAGCTGTAAAATGAGAGGTTTGTGCATTCTCCCTGTGACCATGTGGGTTTTCTCTAGTTGCTCCAGTTTCCTCCCACACTCCAGAGAAGTACAAATTTGTAGGTCGATTGGCTTTGGTAAAATTGTAAATTGTCCCTCGTGTGTCGGATAGTGCTAGTGATCAATGCATGGACTCGGTGGGACGAAAGGCCTGTTTTCACGCTATTTATCTAAAAAAAATATTTGTGCTTGCATCTCCCCCTGTCAGCAGGACTGGTGAAGCCCCTTTCATGGTGTTTATATGTTTAGCTGGTGGCAACACAAATGATACGAGGAATATGGCAGAGTGCTGCTCTGCTAATGTCTCATTCATAAACACACACCTTACCCCATCCTTCCAAAACAAACAAGTAATCTTTCACTGAAACAAAGTCGGTGAAAGTCTTAAGGCAATTTAGAAGGCTTGATGCACAGTATCCAACAATTTGGAACATCCTCAATGGAATGGTGAATGACTTGGTCACTATATAAGGGCAGTAATACAATGAATGAGTTTCATGACATCCTGGCACATTCTGAAAATAGGACCAGGCACAATGCCTCGTTCTTCTCATGCCCTTGTCTTTCCTAACATTTTCACCTATTAAAAATTGTTCCATCACTGATCTTCCTAATTATATTTTCTACCATTTAGTGATGAGATATTGTGATTGGAATACTTTTAAAATAAACCCCATTTATTTGAAATGGTCCTGCCAGCTGGCATGGTACACTATCACTTAAAGCTAGGCAACTTAAACTTTAATCTGCTGTTCCAGGTGTGAATTCCTGTATATTGGCGAGACCAAGCGCAGGCTTGTCGATCGTTTCGCTGAAACACCTCCGATCAGTCTGCTTGAACCTACCTGATCTCCCTGTTGCTAAACACTTTAACTCCCCCTCCCATTCCCACACTGATCATTCTATCCTGGGTGTCCCCCATTGTCAGAGTGAGGCCCAGCACAAATTGGAGGAACAGCACCTCATATTTCACTTGGGCAGCTTACAACCCAATGGTATGAACATTGACTTCTCTAACTTCAAGTAATCCTTGCTTTCCCTCTATCTCCACCCCTCCTCCTTCACAGTTCTCCGACCAGTCTTAAAGGCCTGTCCCACTTAAGCTATTTTTTTGACGACTTGCTGGCACCTGTCTTAGTCGCAGCGTCGACCAGAAAAAGGTACGACTCTTTGGGTGACTACTCGCCACCAAACAGGCGTCACCATACTTGCCTTCAAACTCTTCCATAGCCCTAAGTTACGCTCTGTACATAGTTTCGTTTTTTTGTCACATGTACCGATTATAATAGAGCCATGGTTTTGGCTGAGCAACCTCCTGACTTGATGGGTACCGATTTTTGAATCGGTGAGGACATTTTGGGGAGATTTGCCTTCTTGAGACAATTGAGTACAGGCACAGATCTCTCGGCTTCTGATGGCTGATGTCTAATGTTGGGAACTGAGGCTGGGATGGTGGGGAATAGGGTTACCAGGACCCAAGATGAACTAAAGAAGAAATCAGCAACAACAGGCCAGGTGGGCTGAGGAAAGGTTGATGGAGTTTCTTATACGGAGAAATATGAGGTGTTACATTTTGGCAAGTTTAACATGGGCAGGATCTACACAGTGAATGGTAGGGCTCTGGGGAGTGTTGTAGAGCAGAGGGATCTAGGAGTGCAGGTGCATCGTTCCTTGAAGGTGAAATCCCAGGTAGTTAGGGTGTTCAAAAAGGTATTTGACACATTGGCCATCAGTCAGAGTATTGAGTATTGAAGTTGGGAAGTCATGTTGCAGTTGTATAAGATAATAGACAATAGACAATAGGTGCAGGAGTAGGCCATTCGGCCCTTCAAGCCAGCACTGCCATTCAATGTGATCATGGCTGATCATTCACAATCAGTACCCCATTCCTGCATTCTCCCCATATCCCCTGACTGCCATCTTCAAGAGCCCTATCTAGCTCTCACTTGAAAGTATCCAGAGAACTGGCCTCCATCACCCTCTGAGGCAGAGAATTCTACAGACTCACAACTCTCTGTGTGAAAAAGTGTTTCCTCATCTCTGTTCTAAATGGCTTACCCCTTCTTCTTAAACTGTGGCCCCCAGTTCTGAACTCTTCCAACATCGGGAACATGTTTTCTGCCTGTCACGTGTCCAAACCCTTAATAATCTTATATGTTTCAATAAGATCTCATCCTTCTAAACTCCAGAGCAAGAATGTCCTTCCTCAAATTTGGAGACCAAAACTCCACACAATACTCCAGGTGTGGTCTCACTAGGGCCCTGTACAACTGCAGAAGGACCTCTTTGCTCCTATACTCAACTCCTCATGTTATGAAGGCCAACATGTCATTCGCTTTCTTCACTGCCTGCTGTACCTGCATGCTTACTTTCATTGACTGATGAACAAGGACCCCAGATCCCATTGTTCTTCCCCTTTTCCCAACTTGACACCATTTAGATAATAATCTACCTTTCTGTTTTTGCTACCAAAGTGGATAACCTCACATTTATCCACATCAAACTGCATCTGCCGTGCATCTGTCCACTCACCCAACCTGTCCAAGTCACCCTGCATTCGCATAGTATCCTCCTCATAATTCACGCTGCCACCCAGCTTTGTGTCATCTACAAATTTGCTAAGACATTGGTGAGGCCGCATTTAATGTATTGTGTTCAGTTCTGGGCACCAGGTTGAGGGTCTGAGCTATAGGCTGAGGTTTAGTAGGCTGGGACTCTATTCCTTGGAGTGCAGAAGGATGAGGGGTGATCATATTGAGATGTATAAAAACATAAGAGGAATAGATCGGGAAGATGCACAGTCTCACCCAGAATAGGCGAATCGAAGGCCAGAGGACATAGGTTTAAGGTGAAGGAGAAAAGACTTAATATGTAACTGAGGGGTAACTTTTTCACACAAAGGGTGGTGGGTGCATGGAATAAGCTGCCAGAGGAGGTAATAGAAGCAGGGACTATCCCAACATTAAAGAAACAGTTGGACAGGTACATGGATAGGACAGGTTTAGAGGGATATGGACCAAGTGTGGGTAGGTGGGACTAGTGTAGCTGGGACATGTTGGGTAATGTGGGCAAGTTGTGCCGAAGGACCCGTTTCCACACTGTATCACTCCATGACTCAATGACTCTATCACTGAAGGTAGAGTGAAGGATAACTCTAAAAAACACCACAAAGATTGGGTAAGGCAATCAAGGCTTAATTTAAGAGCATCAGTCTGTTTGATGAATTAACAATGAATTATATGACCTTTTATACAGGTTTCTCCTTTTGTTGATTTTTACACTATTAACCCAAATAGATTTCACACGGCTAATTCAACATTTCTTCTCACTCGGAATGCTTTAGCAACAGCTAGAAGATCACGCACCTCTGACAGGCACAGAGCAATGCACACAGCCCAAGCCACCCCTCATGGCAACTAAACAGATGTCCCATTACCTTTTGACCACATTGTATTATTTGACAGTAGATAACTGATTGGGATGGAATCTCCACGGCCAGACTTACTTTCAGGTAAGATTGGCTCCTTAAAATTCATTAATCCATTAACTAGTTTAAAATAGCCTTGGATCCTGTAATCGAGATCAGCACTATTATTTGACCATACTTTCCCAAGAGGAAATCGCGTGTGATGTCCATCGCCCATTCTACACTAAAGATAGACACAAAATGCTGAAGTAACTCAGTGGGACATGCAGCATCTCTGGAGAGAAGGAATGGGTGATGTTTCGGGTCGAAGGCCCAGTGTGTAGGACAGTGCTAGTGTACGGGGTGATCGCTGGTCGGCACGGACTCGGTGGTCCGAAGGGCCTGTTTCCAAGCTGTATTTCTAAAGTCCAAAGTCTCAAATCTAAAAGAATGAGAAGAAATGCCATGCCATAAACACACCCATTTAAGTGAATTATCGGGTTTAGATGAAGCTTTCCTAACATTTTGTGCAAGGGGTCTTTAACCCAGACTGTCACTTTCATTTGCAATAGCTCAAGGATTGATCTCACCACCTGAATATATCTCCTGAGATCACTGTTTGATTATTTGGTTGTTTTGAACTGTCTTGGAAGCATAATCGATATGTGAATGCAAAAAAAAAAAAGATATTTAGAATGATTACAAAAAGCAGTAATCTAATTGAAAGAGTTCAGATAATGTCAGACTCTGGGAGTGTGAAGAAAGATATTGCATTACAGACTTGAAATCACTCCCCTGTGTTAGTTTCAAATGATACATGGTTTCAATTTGATATCAGGTGCTTATTCTCTTTTTGGGCAAGCTTTGTTGTCAATGCAATTGCTGTCTTTCAGTATCGTGCATGCCCTTGATATGTGATAGTGTTCTCATAAGAGGATTAATGATTGAGACTTGTTTGCTTGTGGCCAATGTGTAACCTCCTGGGATGAAAGATGATATTGTAAATTGATAATAAAATGACTAAGCAAAACGAAACAAATCGAGGCTAAAAAAATACAATTAGGCAGATGGTCGTAGTATTAATAAATAATCCGTTAAAATAATAAGAGCAGAATGCCTATATTTGCAAATGTCCATCCCAAAGCACATTGGAATCATCACTGGAAGGACATCCCAAAGCACTATGTAGTCTGCAGCTTAGCTTTAGTTCAGAGATACAGCAAGGAGACTGGCCCTTCGGCCCACCAAGTCCATTCTGTCCATCGATCACTGTACAGACTAAGGCCAATTTACAGAAGCTAATTAACCTACAAACCTTTTTGTCTTTGGGAATGTGGGAGGAAACCAGCGCACCCAGAGGAAACCCATGTGGTCACAGAGAACGTACAAACTCCATACAGACAGTACCCGTAGTCAGGATCGAACCCGGGTCTCTGGTGCTGTAAGGCAGCAGCTCTACCGCAGTACCATTGTGCTGCCCCAAAGCTGTATAATATAGTAAAGCTTGTAGACATTTTCTGCACATATAGCACCCACTGATAGTAATGGGGTGAGTGATGTTGTTTGAGGAAGAAATATTAACTCGAACACCAGGGATCATTCTTCTCCTGAATAAAGATATAAGGACCTGCTCTGAATTCCCATACATTCTACCACATATAGAGTCATGGAGTCATGAAGCATGGAAGCAGGCCCTTTGGCCCAACTTGTCCATGATGACCAAGATGCCCCATCTAAACTAGTCCCATTTACCCATATTTAGCCCATATCCCTCTAAAATGTCCTATCCATGTAGGTGTGCAAGTGACTTTTAAATGCTGTTATATTATCTGCCTCAACATCCATCCTGACATCTCATTCCATCTTAACTAAGCTAAAAGTAAAATGGATGGGTGATGTTTTGGGTCAAGACCCTTCTTTGGCTTGCACAATCTCCTGGTTGCCAAACACTTTATCAACCCTTCCTATTCCCGTGCTGACCTTTCTGTCCTAGGCCTCCTCCATTGTCAGAGTGAGGCCAAATGCAAATTGGAGGACCAGCATCCCATATTTTGCTTCGGCGGCTTACAACCCAGCTATTTGAATATTGAGTAACTTTAAGTAACCCTTGCATCCCCTCTCTCTCCGTCCTTCCCCACCCAAGTCATTGTACTAATTTCACTGTTGTCTTGCTGAATTTCATTGTTTGTATCATTCTTTATCACCTTCCCCACAGCTTCACCTTTCCTTGATCATCGTTGCTTCTGGCACATCTTTAATCCATTTGTTCAATATCTATATTACTAAAAGTCTGATTTTGACCACTTCCTGTTGTTCTGTATATTGATTTTAGAAAAAACGCTGCCACTTACGGCTGTGATGTTTGGCCATCTTACTCAGAGTCCCCCTCCGCTGTGCAGGACAAGAGGATTTTAGTGTTTAAAAAATGTTGAGATTCTCTCCCCTGAAGGCCACGCCCCTTCCGGAGGGACTATAAAACCCGGAAGTGTTGAGTGCCTCAGTCTCTGCCAGATGGGGGAGCGAGAGGGTCACGTCTTTCAGTCTAAGTTGTGAATAACACTGAACACATGTCTACTAAACTGTGAGTGGTTTTACTGACCTGTCAGTGCCCTTAATGTGGTTTGAAAATATAGTTTGGAAATGCTAAAGCTGTGTTGCCTTTGGTTTGGAAATGCTAAAGCTGTGTTGCCTTTGGTTTGGAAATGCTAAAGTTGTGTTGCCTAATTAAAGTTGCCTTCCCTAATTAAAGTTGCCTTGCCTAATTAAAGTTGCCTTGCCTAATTAAAGTTGCCTTGCCTAATTAAAGTTGCCTTGCCTAATTAAAGTTGCCTTGCCAAATTAAAGTTGCCTTGCCTAATTAAAGTTGCCTTGCCTTCTATATAATTAAAAGTCTAATCTTGTCCACTTCCTGTTTGCGCTTTATATTGATTTTACGTATGGCTGTGATTTTTGGCCACCTTACTCAGAGTCCCCCTCCACTCATCAGGTGCCGAGGATTTTTCCCATCAATGAAAAATAAAAGAGTTATTAGTCTGTACCCCTTCTAGTTTGTTGATATGACCAGTTTTGTATGGGTCCCAGGTGCATGAAGCATATTCCAGTAAGGGTCTAACCAATGTTGTATATGCTGTGGTTTTCACTTCCTTTGGGCAGAACCAGATGTTTCATCTAAGGAATCCTAGTGTCCGGTTGGCTTTAGTGACCGTGTTGTATACGTGTTCCCACCATGAAAGCTTGTTATCAAGATGAACTCCAAGGTATGGTTGTGAACTTGTACGATTAAGTATTTGTCCACAAGACGTAGTCTCGAGTAGGTGGTTTCTTCTTGTTTGAAATTACCATAATTGAGCATTTGGTTGGGTTGAGGCTCATCTTCCATGTGCTTTGCCATAATTCCAAGGACTTAAGGTCTTCTTGTAAGGAGTTCGTATCCTCTACATCAGTGACAGGTGTATATACAAGACAATCATCCGAGAAGAGTCTTGTTTTACAATTTATGTGTTCAGGTAGATCATTAATATACGTCAGGAACAAGAGTAGCCCGAAGACCATGCCTTGCGGTATTCCTGACAGTACTTGTTCTTCTAAAGAAATGTTTCCTTAACAGGCCACCCTCTGCGTCCAATTTGTGAGAAAGTCCCTAATCCAGTTATGTCGACTATTTCTGATGCCATAATAATCCTGTTTTCCTAGGAGCCTTTCATGAGGAACTTTATCGAACGCTTTCGAAAAGTCCAGGATTGCCATGTATAGATTTCCTCTTATCTAATGCCCTTGTGATGTCATCAATAGTGACAATAAGTTGTGTTTCCGTTGAATGTTTTGCTCTGAAGTCATGTTGTGAGTCCACCAGTATCCCATTCTTTTCGAAATGGTCCGTGATGTGAGAATGTATGATGTGTTCCAAGATCTTACTTGTAACACTGGTCAGTGAAACTGGTCTGTAATTCTCAGGCGCAGCCTTATTGCCCTTCTTAAATATTGCACAGATGTTTGCTTCCTTCCATTGTCGTGGTAGTGACCCACAATCAATTGAGGACTGGAATAAGTCTGTGAGTATGGGTGCTATTTTTGATGCGAACATCTTTAGAAAGATGTTCACATTCTGGTTATAGAGAAATCTATTTTTCTCAAGATATTGAACTACTGGAATCATTTCACAGTAAATTGCAGAACATGGAGCGCAAATTCTTCTTCTGTGTATTCTCCTCTTTGTGTGGAAGCGCTATCAGCAATGGTTAATGTTCCACCCTGCCTTCCTGGAAGTGTCAGATTATCATCAGCCAGTGATCCATGCCAGATTGCTGGCACAGACCTACATAGTTGTATCAACAATAAAAGATATTCCATTCCTCATCATACCAACCCTCATCAAACAGAACCAGAAACTTTTAACAGAGATCAATGGTATGATTTTTAACAGTTATTCCATCTCGTTCCAACTGAGGCTTAATCTGAAGATTGACTGACCTTGGCCTGACTTTCAATATGCCAATAATTAAATACAGCTGGAGTCATCTGCATTCTTTTCAGCTGATTAATAGAACAAATAATTGGCCTTATTTGCCAGCACTCCTGATTCTGTGATCGAACCTATGTTTTCTTTCATAGATTTCAATCAGTGTGTTTGTGGTTTTCCAACAAACTAATGGAATCTGGCCACATATCTCAACAAACAAACAAACAACTGCACAACTCTGTGAAGACGGCAGCTTTGAATATCGTAGGACTTTTGACTCTATGGGCATCCTGAAACTTTTCTTTGTTTTGCTGCTGCTGCCTCACAGATAACACTGATGTTAATTATAAAAAGATGTACTACTGCAGCATGAACACTGCACATGGTAAGTATCAAATCCTTCTTGCCAATACCTTGCATTAGAGCATTGTTTAGAAGCTACTCATTTGTACAGCACCTAGGGGACCTATGAATGGCAGGGCTCAGGGCTCAGGTGTTGTAGAGCTGAGTGATCTAAAAGTGCAGGTAAATAGTTCCTTGAAGGTGGCACCACAGGTAGATGGGGTGGTCAGAAAGGCTTTTGGCACATTGGCTGTCTGAAGAAGGGTCTCGACCCGAAACGTCACCCATTCCTTCTCTCCAGAGATGTTGCCTGTCCCGCTGAGTTACTCCAGCATTTTGTGTCTATCTTCGGTGTAAACCAGCATCTGCAGTTCCTTCCTACAAATCAGTCCGAGTATTGAGTTTAGAAGTTGGGAGGTCATGTTACGGTTATATAAAACGTTGGTGAGGCTGCATTTCGAGAGTATTGTGTTCAGCTCTGGGTACCATATTATAGGAAAGATGTTGTTAAGTAGGAAAGGGTGCAGAGAAGGTTTACAAGGATGTTGCCAGGACTCGAGGGCCTGAGCTACAGGAAGAGGTTGAGCAGGCTATGACTCTATTCCTTGGAGCGCAGGAGGATGAGAGGTGGTCTTATGGAGGTGAACAAAAATCATGAGAGTGATAGATTGGGTAAACATACAGTCTTTTGCCCAGAGGGGAAATCGAGAACCAGAGGACACAGGTTTAAGGTGAAGGGGGGAGATTGAAGGGGAACCATAACTTTTTTACACAAAGGGTGGTAGGTGTAAGGAACAAGCTCCCAGGGGAGTTAGTTAAGGCAGGTACTATTGCAACGTTTAAGAAACATTTAGACGGATACATGGATAGGGTAGGTTTAGAGGGATATGGGCCATGAGCAGGTAGGTAGGACTAGTTTAGATGGGGTATGATGGTTGGTGTGGGCAAGTTGGGCCAGAGGGCCTGTTTCCACATTGTAAGACACTCTGACGCCATGACTCTATAAAACAGTGCCATGCAATATTGAGATGTCTGTCCAAACTGCTTTAGGCAGACACGCAATGCATTTTAATGCAGAACAAAGTGTGCAGATGAATTTCTAATTTGAGATTAAAATAAACTGGAGGAAATTCCCAACAAAAAATAAATAAAATTAATCACGTCAAGAGCTGCGAGGTTTGCAAAACAATCAATGCTATAGTACTGCCCTCTAGTGATTCTGTGACTTAAGGGATCTTGTGGGATTCTATAGTATTAGATTGATCTTCAGTTAAAACTAACCGTCACATAATCATTGCACCTAAGTATATTTGGAAATGGTGCTGGAATATTTTTGCATGCATTTGCTCAACTATATTTACCCTGTAAATATTTATTCTCCTTCTTCATTAGTGAATGGTTCTCTATGAATATGTCGTGAGCTTTGATAAACATAAACATCGGGCAGCACAGTGGCGCAGCGGTACATCTGCTGCCTTACAGCGCCAGAGACCCGGGTTCGATCCTGACGACGGGTGATATCTGTATAGAGTTTGTGTGTTCTGCCCGTGACCGCGTGCTCTAGTTTCCTCCCACACTCCAAAGACGTACAGGTTTGTAGTTTAATTGGCTCCTGATAAAAATTATAAATTGGCCCTAGTGTGTAGGGTAGTGCAAGTTGTACGGGGATCGCAGGTTGGTGCAGACGCGGTGGGCTGAAAGGCCTGTTTCGGCGCTGTATTTCTAACCTTAAAATTTTTTTTATTTATCCAATCTATCAGACTTCATTATAAGTGGGTTATATTTGAAGTATATTCAAGACTGTAAATACATCATAGAATTTGCCCAGATTATAATCCCGCAAATAGCAAGTAAAGGGCCTGTCCCACTTGCGTGCGATTGTGTGCGATTGGCGCGACAGGCCGGAAGTGGCGGTTGCGCGACCTTCGCGCATCTCCATGCGTCACACAATGCGTGACATCATTTACGCATATAAAGGGGGCAGCTGGGCGCTGTTCCATTATCATCATGGAAGAGATACAGATACAAAACAACAAGAAACAAAAGACCCGAAACGGCACCTATTCCTTTTCTCCAGAGATGTGGTCTGACCCGTTGAGTTACTCCAGCTTTTTGTATCAAGCTTCATTTTAAACCAGCATCTGCAGTTCCTTACTACACATAGAAAGCAATGAGATGGATGAACAGTTAATCATTTTTTGATGGTGTTTGCTTAGGGAGAAACAATGCTGAGGATGACCTGTCTAGCTCTTTGTTCTTTTTTCCTTGTTTCTACATTCACCATTCCAATTCAGTCATTGAGTTTAGGATTTCCATGGAGGGAATACATGCATCTTGGACCTCCAGCTTTTTAAAAGGTTGAAACTGGCAGTTCCTGGCAGAAGTACTAGTATTAGCTAGCAAGATCTATCCTACATGTTAAAATTGATGTTCATAACTCAATAATTGTGTTGAGATAGGTGCTGAACAGTCCCTCACTCCGTGGCAAGAAACGTGGTGAGTGTCAAATATCCTATACGAAGCTATAGCATCTTTGGTGAGTGTGGTGTGTGTGGTGAGGATTTTCAAATTTGACGCGCTTTTATTGCTGACGCGAAAAAGGTGGTCCGACAGATTTTTGGCGTCGGTGAAGTCATCACGCAATGCAACTGAACACCACGCACCACGCGTACGACATCAAGACGCCTGCGTGCGACCACAATACGCCTGCCTGTGTACGTGGGCCGTCAGACCGGAGGCGGTGAAGATTTCGTTCGGGACAAAATCCCGGAGCACCGTGCGATACCGCGCACAACTCCATACCCCTCCGCGCTTCTCAGTGGGACCGGCCCCGCGCGGCCACATGATGCCCATGCGCCTCAACGCGACGACGAGGTCGCGTAATTTGTGTGCCAAGGACACGTAAGTGGGACAGGGCCTTAAGGCATAAAAGTCTGAATAGGTGTCCTGACCTGAAGCGTCACCTATCCATGTTCTCCAGGTATGCTCCATGACCTGCCGAGTTACTCCAGCACTTTGTGCCTTAAGAAGGGTCTCGACTCGAAACGTCACCCATTCCTTCTCTCCAGAGATGCTGCCTGTCCCGCTGAGTTACTCCAGGATTTTGTGTCTGCTTTTGGTTTAAACCAGCAGCTGCAGTTCCTTCCTTCACACTTTGTGTCTTTTTTTGTAAACCAGCATCTGTAGTGCCTGCGTCTCCATATAACTAGTAGACTTTTCCATGGTTGATTGGGAGCACACCAAGAGAACGCCTGTACTGCAGGTAGACAAAAATGCTGGAGAAACTCAGCGAGTGAGGCAGCATCTATGGAGCGAAGGAATAGGTGATGTTTCGGGTCGAGACCCTTCTTCAGATCATTTCAGTCTACCGGCAGCAGATCCAGGATTAGTGCCAAACCAATATGGCACTGCCTCAAAAACAAAAGCTGAAGAAACCTAATAACTTAACTGCTCTTACCATGAAGACAATGAGATTTATCTTGCCAGTCTCCCACAGACACACACACAAATGCAACATAATGCATCAAATTGTTTGAAAATCAATAACTTCATTTATTTCACGATGGTTGTGTCAAGTTTTTCCCGTGTGTCACATTTTGACCTGTCAGATGAATAATTCTTCAATGTTATCATGATGTTTGGACAGAACAAGTCTTCCTGTTCCACCTTATCTGCTTATTGATATAAGTAACTGGATTCTACTGTCTGTTTTCTAAAGGAGCTGCAATGGATTAAGTGGCTTGTGACTTGTGTCAAGCAATTACTTTAAAATGAATCTGTCATTCACTTAACAAATATAATAATGTCACTTCAATCTAACAAACACTCCAACTTTGCCCATACAAGTACCTATTTGGTGTAGTGGGGGAGCATTTACCACCCGGCCACAAGTTTGTAAGTTCAAGGCAAATGAGAGATTGCTATATTGCCAATGGTGCCATTTATTAGGTTGAGACATCAAATGGAACCCTGTTTGTCCACTTCCTCTCTTGCTGTGTTCTTCTATCTACTGTTCTGCCTTGTTTTCTTTATCATCCATTACAAGAAGGAGTATATTGAAGTCTGAGGTATCTTGAAGTATAAATCAGATTGAAGAAGGGTCTCAACCCGAAATGTCACATATTTCTTTTCCCCACAGATGCTGCCTGACCCGTTAAGTTACTTCAGCATTTTGTGTCTATCTTAGAAGTATATTAGCGTTGTCTTAATTATATCACACAACCAGAATAGACTTGTTGTCACCTAATTGCTAAATCCGTCTACCTGTTCAAATGGTTTCATGTTTTCTCCTCTATTATATTTAATCCTTCTTGCTCTCAATTGTCCACCTTGGTCTCACCAGTCCACCTCACTCTCGGGTCCTTGGTCTCGATGATCCACCTCAATCGTGGGGCCCTCCTCGTTCACGTTGGCGGGGGCCCGTTGACGCCGGTGGCGCAGCGCTGAGTTTGGAGTCTGCGGTGGGCAAGCCGGGCCAACCAGCGGGTCCACCGTCATCGGTCCGAGGCGAGCGGGTCCTCTGTCTTCGGTCTGCGGCAAGCGCGCTCCCGGTCCGTGGTGGAGGGGTCCTCGGTCCACGGCGGACAGGTCCTCCTTCCTTGGTCCACGGCGAGCGAATCCCCAATCTGCAGTGGCGAGTGAGCCGGGCCTGGTGGCGGGCTTGGCCGCTGCTTGCCGGGATCCATCAGGCATCCATTGTTTGCTGATATACAAATGAAGGTGCACATGATTAATATATGTGCATACATGTCACGTGGCCATAAAGCAAAACAATGATGTTTGACGTTTTGTAGGTGCGATGCGACAGGTATCATCACTAAAAAAGCACCACCAAGATCCCAATTAACACTCTGATCACTATTTTTGTGTAGGAGGAGTTCTGCTATTTTTTGTTAAATATAGAACATAGAACATAGGACAGTACTGCACAGGAACAGGCATTTCGGCCCACAATGTTTGTGCTGAACATGATTGTTAAACGGATCTGATCTGCCTGTATGTGATCCATATCCCTCTATTCCCTGCACTGCCATGTGCTTATCTACAAGCCTCTTAAACACCACTGTCGTAGCTGCCTCCACCACCACCCTGGCAGTGTGTTCCAGGGCCCCAACACTCTCTGAGTAAAATACTTTCCCCATACACCTCCATTAAACTTTTCCCGTCCCACCTTTTAGCTATGCCCCATAGTGTTGAACATTTTCACCCTGGGAAAAAGGTTTTGTCTGTCTACCCTATCTATGCCTCTCATAATTTTATACACTTCATCAGGTCTCCCCTAAACCTCCGACGTTCCAGAGGAAACAATCCAAGTTTGCCCAACCTCTTCATGTAGCTGAAACCCACTAAACAGGCAGCATTCTGGTAAACCTCTGCCTCCGCTCCAAACCTTCCACATCTTTCCTGCAATGGGCTGACCAGTACTATACGCAATACTCCAAATAGTTATCGTTCAATAGTGGAAACTTGCATTTTGTTGTCATTTAAAATTTGTGTTAGATTAGTATTTGGGGTGGACCTTTTCCTTTCTTTGTCACTTTTATCTTTCTTCCTGTCCTTGCCTGGCTGATTGGTGTCAGTTATCTTGCTTTTTCATTGTCATCAACCCCTCCTCCACCCATTGCAGAGTCTTGTTTCCACGAGAATGTCTTACTCACTGATTTTAATCATCAAACTTTGGTAAACTGACCATCGAGGGACGTACAAGTGCAACGGATTTTATTCCATTTATTTTTCCACATTTGTTCACATGATCTGGGTGTCACTGACCACTTTAGAAGCTAGAGATTTGCCAGACCACTTGGGTAAGCAATTAAGAATCAACCACATTTCTGTGGGTCTGATGTCACATGAAATCCAGCATAGAATCAGGCAACCGATTTTGTGAAGGTTTTCAGTGAAGTAGGTAGCATTGTGGTGGGATTTCCTAATTACTATCCACTTGCTTATGTATTTCAGAATCATTTAGTGAGCTGCATTTTATATCACAGCTGCCACAGTGGGATTCCTGAGATTAAGTCCCAGATTCCAGTCCAATGACTGAACACACACACACAATGCTGGGGTAACTCAGTGGGTCTGGCTCAGGAGAAAAGGAATAAGTGGCTTTTTTGGGTTGGAACTCTTCTTCAGACTAAAAGATAGAGATGAACAGGGGGATGGGGAGGGAGTGGGGGGGGGGGGGGATGGTGGGTTTGGAGGTGAGAAAAGGCCATAACAAATCAGGGACGGCAACAGATGACCTCAGGAAGGGTGAAATACTGTAATGGCCCATTGTTGGCTGGGGAAGATGTGCTAACGAGAGGGATACAAGGATGTGACCCGTGGAACTAGTAGGATGACTAGGGTGGAGGAGGGGTGTGAGGGGGTTAAAATGAGAGAAATCAATGTTCATACCGCTGGGCTGCCTAAGCAAAATATGAGGTGCTGTTCCTCCAATTTGCTATTGGTCTCACTCTAAACGTGGAGGAGGCCGAGGACAGAATGGTCAGTCTATTGTCTACTTTATTGTATGGGGGTGGGAAGGGGAGTTTAAATGTTTGGCAACCGGGAGATCGCGTAGACCAAGGCGGACTGAGCGCATGTGTTCAGCGAAACTGTCGCCAAGTCTATGCTTGGTCTTGGCGATATATAGGAGCCCACAACGGGAGCACTGGATACAGTAGATGAGGTTGGAGGATGTTGGAGGAGACTTAATATTATGTATTCTATTTTCATGAGATATGCTTGGTTAATGGTAGAAATCTTAATGGCTGTGGATTTCAGTCTCCTCCAAAGATTGAACACATCATGTTCACACAGAAGGTGATGGGGACATGGAATGAACTGCCAGAGGAGATAGATGAGGCAGGTACAATGACAACATTGAAAAGACATTTGGACAGGTACATGAACAAGAAAGGTTTAGAGTGACATTGAACTATACATCCTGTGAAGGCATAGAAGCAGTTCACGATTTGGCATTATTGGAAAAATAATGGATACTTGATACGATATATTCAGAATGTTTCTCGAGAACTCCACAGACGTGCAATAATCTTTTCATCCTGTGAGTTTCTGAGCACTGGATTTATTTTCTACTTGGCTCAAAAACTGTCTCTTCATAAATACAGCATCAACCCTCGATTGCTAGCTTAAACACTAATGGACTCAGAGATAACATGCTACATTATACCAAGATAACGCAGGGCGCAAGATCAAATGTATTGGAGCTCATCCAATCATGAATTCTGTATAACTGCCCATAATCTGTCAGTCTGGAATGGTGGTCAGTGTGGGAAACAACAGCAAACAAAGTTTATTTGATTTTGTAAACAAGGAGTAAGATGATTGTGGGAGAATAAATATATTCAGCTGAATAAACTAAACTAACATTTCTCCAGAAATGAAGCAAGACAAAGGGCACCTTGCATTAGATAACATATGGGTGAGATGGTTCTTTATTGCCATGTATGCACAGCACAGTGAAATTCTTTTGCACAACCCAGAAATACACACACATATTTTGGCGTTGTTTACCAAGAATAAGTCCAAAGTTCAGTCCACATGTCGGAAATGGTTCATAAGGCCAAAGGAATAGTAGAATTAGGCCATTCAGCCCATCAAGTCTACTTCGCTATTCAATCATGGCTTATCTATCTCTCCCTCCTAACCCCATTCTCCTGCCTTAGTTTCAATGGTTCAATGGTACTTTATTGTCACGTATCTAGATATAGCGAAATTCTGTGTTTGCCTACATATAGTTCAGTAACAATCTTGCTATACCTTAGGCACATTGTACCTTAGGTACAAGTGCGTAAGGTGGTAGAATACACTCAGGCAGTACAGAAGATCCACCACATTTCTGGCACCATCTTGTACACTTCAAGTTCGGAGTTGTTTAATAACATTAGCGTGTTGGGGAAGGTCAGGGTAAGCGGGAAGGGGCAGTGAGCGTGGGATGCTGATCTGAGTCTGTGGTCACTTTTGCACTATACGGGAAGGTCAAGTTGCACCAGCAAGATTATTCCACAGTCATCCAAAGGATAAGTTGCTGTACAATTTGGTTTAGCGGTGAGGGATATTGATTGTCAGGTCACTGTGGAGAACTCTCTTTTAATGAATACATTCATATTTTCTATTTAGTTTTCTTACTCTTTCAACCATTATTTTCCAACCTATTTGCCTTGGAGGCATGGTGCCAGAAGGCAAGAAGATGACTATTGTATAGAACAGGAAGGGATGGGTAATGTAAATACCATCCAGTGAACATTGGTGGAAAGTAAATGAATGAAAACAGTTCCCAGGGATAGCACTATTCAGAAACGCACAGATCAATTGAAAACACATAGTTTGGATTTATCATTGGTAGAATGCAACTAAGTAATTTAGTTGAATTTTGTGAGGAATGTCAATGAGGGTTGTATGTATGATGTACCTTTAATTTAGGTATAGGTTTATTATTGTCACATGTACTGAGGTACAGTGAAAAGCTTTGTTTTGCATGCTTTCCAAACAGATCAGATATGCCATACACAAATACATTTAAGTCAAACTCAAGTACAGGTCCACCACCGATTGATTGTCTGGCACCCTTGTTTCAGAGCCTTGCGGAATTCTGCCGGACCAACAGAGATCATGCAACCTCTGACCCACTAAAGCGGCCTTTTCACGGGGCGACTTGACGCAAGAGTTGACCAGAGTTTAACATCGTGGGAACCTCATGCGATAACAGTGCGGCATTCATGGACCACCGTGGACCACCGTAGCGCTAACGGCAGGTAATCGTGTATCTTGGTCACTCGGGAGAAAATTCAAGAAAGTTTGAATTTCTCCAAGAGTGACTTGTACACTTGTGGTTGAACATTGCAACATTATATGGATGTAGTGGCCAGTGCGATATCCGTAATAACTCTTGCGGGTACCGTGGGAACTCCTGCGAACGGTGAACCCGGAAGCTGGACAGAGGGGACAGAAGGTGAGTAAAAATTGTCTTCTGTGGGATTGAATTTAAAAAATAAATAAAAATAAAGATTTGCATCCGCATATGGACATCAACTTATTCATGAGTTATGTTAATGAGATTCAAGAAAATAACTAATCTTTAAAAGGGACTTTAAAAGGGACTTTACTGAAAGGTTACGCATTTTTATGGTCCGTGAGAAAATTTTCACATGTACTTCTTTGAGAGATACAGGTCGGAGTCCTCGCCGACTAGCGATCGATGCCTTTCCGAAGCAGGGTCCGGAACGCTACCAATCAATGTTCTCCAGAGACCCGTGTAAGGAGTGAACTGCACATGCTGGTTTAAACCGAAGACAGACACAAAACGCTGGAGTAACTCAGCGAGTCAAGCAGCATCTCTGGAGAAAAATAGCTGATGTTTCGGGACGAGACACATCTTCAGACTCAATTCCGATTAGGCTGTCTGAAGAAGGGCTCCGATTCGAATCGCCACCTATTCTTTTTCTCCAGAGATATCGAGACCCTTCTGATATGCTGCCTGTGGTCGATAAATGCGTAACCTTTCAGTAAAGTCCCTTTTAAAGTCCCTTTTAAAGATTATAGTCGAGGGAGAGGAGGGGGAGACAGATGGGGGTGTCTTCATTTACTGGCGGCGGGTGTCTGTCACTGAAACAGGCAGGTGAGATTTCACATCCACCTTGTGTGTGCCTCTCTCTCTCCCTCCCTCCCTCTTACACAGGCTGAGAGACTGCCTCTGTGAGTGTACGTCTCTTTCTCCCCCTCTCCCACACACAGTAAGACCGAGGTACTGTGCTCAGTCCATCTGTGTCTCCCACATACACAGTAAAACATGTCTCCAAATGAGCCAATTCAACCAAGGGAGGATATTTATAGTGTGTGAAAAAAAAAGTTACATCATTTGTGTCACGTGTAGTTCACGATGTTCATTCAAGATTTAACGCGAAAGCTCGGGAGACGGACAAGTCACTCGCACAAATAACAGAAATGCCGAGTACCGTGGGAACTCTTTATCTACCCCCGTTATATCGTGCGAGACTCGTGCTGGACCACGACCACTTCACTCTGGTGACATCTTGCGTCAACTCGCCCCGTGAAAAAGCCCCATAACTATATCCTTCCTGTGTCTCCAAAGCACCATGAACTGCAAGAAACTTAAAACAAATATTACATGTAAATTAAAGGTGTTTACACTTGACACCATGACTGTCACTTGGACCTTGCTTAGAAGTCACAGCTAGGGTGAAAGGTAAGCAAATTAAGCTAAGCATTGCACAAAACCGAGTGAGCACCACCAACAACTATAGATGTAAACAAATAACACTTTTAGGACTTTCAATATTCAGTAAGTTTCAATGAGGTGTCCCCCCATCCTTCTAAACTCCAGCGAGTACAGGGCCAATGCTGTCAAACGCTCATCATGTGTTAATCCAATCATTCCTGGGATTATTCTTGTCAGCCTCCTCTGGACCCTCTCCAATGCCAGCACATCCTTCCTCAGATATGGGGTCCAAAACAGCTCAGAATACTCCAAATGCGGTCTGACCAGTGGCTCATAAAACCTCAGCATTCCATCCCTGTTTTTACATTCTAGTCCTCTCAAAATATATGCTGGCATTGCATATACCTTCCTTACTACTGATTCAACCTGCAAATTGACCTTTTGTGAAACGTGCACCAGCACTCCCAAGTCCCTTTGCACCTCTGGTGGAAGGAGAAAGAAAGTTAGTTTCAATTCCAAGAACTTTTGTCAGAATTGGGGAAGAGAGAATATTAACAATTTGGATGAGAGTGTCGGCAGCATGATTAATACATTTGTGGATGACACCAAAATAGGCGGTGTGGTGACCAGCGAGGGGAGTTGGTGAAGCTTATAACAGGATCTAGATCAAATGGGAAAGTGGGCAAAGGAATGGCACATGGAATTTAGCTCAGAGAAGTGTCAAGGGATGCATTTTGGAAAGATAAATCAGCACGGAAGTACACAGTAAATTACAGGGTTGTGGGTTATAGAACAGAGATACCTATATCTGCAAGTACATAGTTCTGCAGATTCAAGAGAGTTTATTGTCATACTGTTTATTGTCATGTTCGACCACACCTGGAATATTATGAACAGTTCTGGACACCATATGTAGATTGTGAAAGAGGGTGTAGACAAGGATGTTGCTGGGACTTGAGGGCTTGAATTATAAAGATAACCTGGGACTGTATTCCTGGAGTAAAGGATGCTGAGAGGTGAACATTTGGAGGTTTATAAAACTATGAGGGGTGTTGATAAGGTGGATGGTCAAAATCTCCATTCCCTGGTAGGGTAGTCTACAATTAGTGGGCATAGGGTTAAGGTGAGGGGGGTAGGATTTAAAGGGGACCTGAAGGGCAGGATTTTCACCTTGGTGTATATGGATCGTGTGCATATGGAATAGAGCTCAGGTTTCCTCCCGCACTCCAAAAACATACAGGTTTCTAGGCTAACCTTGTCACTTCCTCTGGAAGTGACAAGGTTAGCCTACAAACCTGTACTGTACCTGATAGTGGCTTTTATATTTATGATATTTAAAAGACATTTGAACAGATTCAGATACAGGAAACATTTAGAGTGATGTGTTTAGAGTCAATATGTTTCCATATGTTTAAGGCACAGTGTACACGGCAGCCAGCCAACAGACGTTTGTATTTTTCTTTTTTTATCACTTTTAATTTAATTTTAATTTCAAGTTTTTGTGTACCTTGTTGTGAGTTGTGACTGTTGGCAGACCAATTTCCCTCCGGGAATGAATAAAGTTCTATTGTATAGTATCGCGTCTTAAATACAGACAAACCCAATTGCCTCAGATGGGCATCTTGTTTGGCAGGACAAGTTGGGCCAAAGGGTCTCTTTCCATGCTGCATAAGTCTCAGATCCTATAATAAGGTAACTAATTTGCAGAGAGGAAGGGAGATGGATGGATGAGACAAAAGGAAAGGGTGAAGCCAGAGGGGTGATGGGTTTTACAGGGCAGATGGACAGTGAGTAAGAAAATCAGCAAAAGATTTGAAATGAGGGCTGACCAGGAGTTAATAAGAGTTAATAAGAAGATATTTGGAATAAATCAGTTGACATGGACTGGGGGAGCCAAAGGACCTGCTTCATTCTGTAAATCAATTCAGAACATAGAGCATAGAATTGTACAGTGTAGTAACATAGCAATGTTTGGCTGAGCCAAACGCTATGCCACGGAAAGCTAATCTCATCTGCCTGCACTAAATCTATCCATCTATATCCATCCGTTACCTGCATATCCACATGCCTATCTAAAGGCCTCCTAAAATGCTATAAAATTATAGCGTGAACAAAAGTCTGTACCATGTACATTTCTGGTTGCACACTGCAGGAAGAATGTGATACAGTTGAGGCAGAGGATGTTGCCAAAGCTGTAGAATGATGACAAAAGAGAGAGACTGGCAGGCACCATAGACAGCTACAGAATGATTTAATTGAGGTCTATTAGTGTAGTTTAGTTTTGTTTACAGAAACAGGCCCTTCAGCCCACCGAGTCCGTGCCAACCAACGATCCCTGCACACTACCACTATCCTACACAATGGGGACAATTTACAATTTTACCAAAGCCAATTAACCCACAAACCTATACGTACGAGAGGAAACCGGAGCTCCCAGAGAAAACCCACGCAGGTCACAAGGAGAACGTACAAACTCCGTACAGACAGCAACCGTGGTCAGGATCCAAGCCGGTTCTCTGGCGCTGCATGGCAGCAACACTCCTGCTGCATCACTGTGGCACCTTAAAACATTAGGACAGCCCTCAGATGAAGAGAGATTCTGGGCGAGCTGAAAAGATTTGTACCCTACAACAAAGGGATCAATAAATAGGGGTCAAAGACTTAAGATAATTGACAGCAAGATCACACGAGGAAAATAACGTTGCCAAATTAGCGGTGGAGGTTTGCGTGGAAAGCTTCTTCACTCAAGGACAACAAGGAATAAGCTATAAATGCTGGCCTTGCTAATGATGCACTTGTCACTTGAATGATTAAAACAAAATGGATAAAGCGGGAGTGCTGTGAATATTTAGTTACCTGTGGATCAATTTGCATTATTAACATTAGATGTCATTCAGGATACTTGATTAATATTTTAATCTTTTGCGTTAAGACTGGAAGATGTCTGACAATCAGTTGAAGCAGCTAAGTTTCGGAACACGATACTGGAAATGTCTGTATTTCACATTCACTGGGGAATATTACAACAGATCTGTATAGACTGTATGTTTCTACTGCCTACAGGGCAGTGGGCGAACTTTGGATTAAATATTAAACCAAACCCTATTTGTTTTGCCGGCTCCCCAAACAATACCTTGGTATATTCCACATACCCCATGTTCCCCAATGCACAGCCCAAGTTTGTTTGTTTCTCTGGTATCACATTTCAGCTATTGGGATATTACCTAGAACATAGAACAGTACAGCACGGGAATGGGCCCTTCGGCCCACAATATTTGTGCCAAACATAACGCCAAGTTAAATTGTTCTCATCTGCCTGTACATGATCCATATTCCACTATTCTCTGCACTTCCATGTGCCTATCTAAAAGCCTCTCAAAAGCCACTATGGTACCTGCCTCCACCACCATCCCTGTTCCAGGCCCTCACTGCTCCATGTATTAAACCAATTTGCCCAACACATCTCCATTAAACGTTCCCCCTCTTACCTTATAGCTACTGTATGCCCTCTAGTGTTGGATATTCCCACCCTGGCTGTCTACCCTATCTATGCCTCTCAAAATGTTATACACTTCTATCAAGTTAAATAAATTGACCTGGCATCCAGCTCTTGACCTCTATCCATAAATGTGCAGGTGAACTGAAAACCATATGAGACTTAGCTGTGACTGCTTCGGACAGTCGACAAGAAAGTAGAGAGGGAAGGAGCAACACTGAGCAGTCAGAATTTCTAGATATAAGGAATGATAAGTAACATCCTGTCAGTTACTTTGATCTCCTCTGCAGACAAGTGTCAAATGCAGTTTGAAAATATTGTTGCAAAGAACCTCGAGATATTTGCTAAGTAGAAGGCGTGGTATCTGGAAGTTATATAAGGGGAAGAAATTTGCTGAAAAGAAACAATAGACTGAATCCCTTTTGAATTGATGCATGCTGCAAAGCATGAAAAATGGAAATCCTCTACTGAGACAAACGAGATTTTTTTTGCAAGATGAAAGAATCTTGCACTTTTTCAAAAGTGCTCGTTGCATACTTCCCTGTAGAGGGAAATTGGGTTCAAACCACACAGTGTGTGGCCCAGCAATTCTACCCATGGCTTGGAATTTTAAGTCACTGCTTGAACAGTTGAAGGGGCATGAAACAGATGAAGAGACCCCATCAGAAAGCGGAAGGGACCATCATTATACATTTAGATGGGGTTTCAATAATGTCAATAAGGCCTCTCTGTAATTTATACCTTGAAGTAGTTGTGAAACTGGGCCCAAACAGAAGCATAAAAAGAGCATAAAAGCAATTTAGAAAATCATAATTTTTTGCTTTGGGATCAAGAAGGAACGGGATAGCCAAGAGGAATGTTTGCTATCCATAAGCCGTGGGCATCCAATCTCCTATCCCCAAAAACAGACCTCCCTACATTTGGCTTCTTGTAAGGCTTCTTTCAGATCAGACAGCAGCTGCCATTTAGTTCCAAATCCTATTTTAGCTTAGTTTAGTTTAGGGATACAACGTGGAAACAGGCCCTTCGGCCCACCGAGTCCATGTCGACCAGCAATCGCCCATACATTAGTTCTATCCTACACACTAGGGACAGTTTACCAATTAACCTACAAACTTGCACGTCTTTGGAATGTGGGAGGAAACCCATTTGGTAACAGGGAGAATGTACAAATTCCGTACATACAACACCCATAATCAGGATTGAACCCGGGTGTATGGGGGAACATGGGTGTATGGAATATACCAAGGTATTGTTTGGGGAGCCGGCAAAACAAATAGGGTTTGGTTTAATATTTAACTAAGATGTTATCCTTGTTTAGTTTAGTTTATTATTGTCACATGTATCGAGGTACTTTGAGTCATAGAGTCATACAGTGTGGAAACAGGCCCTTCGGCCCAACTTACTCATACTGACCAACATGTCTCATTTACCTTTGTCTCACCTGCCTGCGTTTGGCTCAATATCCCTCTAAACCTGTCCTATCCATGAACTTGTCCATATGTTTTATTAAACATTGTGAGAGTACGTGCCTCAACTACCTTCTCCGGCAGCTCGTTCCATAAAGTGAAAAGCTTTTTAGTTGCATACTATCCAGTCAGCGAAAATACTATACATGATTACAATCAAGCCATCTACAGTGTACAGATATAAGATAAAGGGTATAATGTTTAGTGCAAGATAAAGTCTAGTAAAGTCTGATTAAAGATAGTTCGAAGGTCTCCAATGAAGTAGATGGGAGGTCAGTTAGTGAGAGGACAGTTCAGTTGCCTGATAACAGCTGGGAAGAAACTGTCCTGAATCTGGAGGTAGAGCAAAATGTGTCTGTACACAAGACAATATCACCAAGCAAACATAGCTGTTCACTCGTGTAACTCTGTAAAACAGTACCCTCAGAGCCCAGAGTGGATAAGCAGGGATAATGAACTCTTAGCTCAAATCATCTTCCATGGTGTTTGTTTGTTAGCGGTTGCACTAAAATGAATGCAGATGAGCTTGAGGTCCTGGAAGTTACATTGCAAAGGTCGTTTTCATCAAAATGATTGATGAGATTATTAGTGGCTCACGTGGCTTGGGCTTGTCGTCTGTTTGGCTGCAATTGACACCTTAAGCAAGAGACGAAGAGCCTATAATAAAACAGAAATGAATACACAGAATTGATTGCTGAGCCAGTTTTATGTAAATCTATAGCGCTGAATTCCTATGACTGAATTTCACATTGCAGGCTGTTCACGAAGAGAAATGACTGAGGAGCACTTTGTTGCAATTGCAATTCAGTCTCTAACTGATTTATGACACCCACCGGGAGACTCAATTGGCAACAGAGAAAGGGAAAGTGGTGATGATTATATCTTCACTCCTGATTATAATGTGCACATTGTAATATTAACTATGCCATATCGTTATGTAAATCCTGGATCTGTCAGCAACCATCCGAGCAAGCTACCTTTCATTGTGAGGTGTAGCTGACAGGGTTCCTTTGATGTGAAAAAGACTCATGTATTTAATTAAAAAATACTTGTTCCTTTCAAAGTAGTTGGTGTATAAAACAATATTTTGGCAAAAAAAATGTATTTATAAATTTGACACCTAAAGTGTTAACCTTGCTTTATCCTTCTTACACCATCAGACCTTTCTTGTATTTCCTATTTTATTTCAGATTTCCAACATTCATTTTTTTAAATCTTCGCCTTAACAAGATTTCTCAAGCTATTGAAACATAAATCTGTGCACAATTGTCATGAGGCTCTCCTGATCTGTTGCAATCTTCCCAGTAGAATGAAGATTCACAGTCTGCCCAGAACACTAAACCATTTTATGTCAGGGAATGGGGACTGATGTTTTTCTCCTTCTGTTCCGTGGCTCAACACTTGGATCGTTACGTCTCCCGCATTCTATGGAGACATGATAAATTTGCCGGTGTCAGTAAATGATGGCTTGAAAAATCATTCCATCCCTATAGCCTTTATCCCCAATTCCATTCAGAAACTTAGTCAATGAGTCATAGTGTCATACAGTGTTGAAAAATGCCCTTCGCCCCAACTTGCCCACACTGACCAACATGTCCTATCTACACTAATCCCACTTTCTTAAACCTATCCTATCCATGTACCTGTCAAATTGCTTCTTAAATGTTGGGATAGTCCCTGCCTCAACTACCTCTTCTGGCAGCTCGTTCCATACACCCACTACCCTTTGTGTGACAAAATTACCCCTCGGATTCCTATAAAATCTTTCTCCCTTCACCTTAAACCTATGCCATCTGGTTCTTGTTTGCCCACTTGCCCCTTGTTCTGTGTGTCTAACCAATCTATTCCTCTCATGACTTTATACACCTCTATAAGATCACCCCTCATCCACATGCGCTCCAGGGAATAGCGTCCCAGCCTGTTCAATCTTTCCTTATAACTCTGACCCTCGAATCCACGCAACATCCTTGTAACTCTTTGCTGCACCCCTTCCAGCTTAATGACATCTTTCCTATAACATGATGCCCAGAACATGACCTCCCAAATTCTATACTCAATACCCTGACTGATGAAGGCCAATGTGCCAAAAGCCTTTTTGACCACCTCATCTACCTGTGACGCCACATTGAAGGACTTACTGATACTTAATTACACTAAGTACAATTTCTGCATGCAGTGGGCGACAGGGTGGTGTAACTCTGTTGTCTCACAGCACCAGAGAGCCAAGTTCATGTTCATTAGTTCATAAGTTCTAGAAGCAGAATTAGCCTCGTCTGGACACCTGTACATCCTTCCTCCGATATGGGGCCTAAACCGTTCACAATACTTCAAATGTTGTCGAACCAGTGCCTTTTAAAGCCTCAACATCACATTCCTGTTTTTATATTCTAGTGCTCTTGAAATAAATCTTAGCATTGCATTTGCCTTCCTTACAACTGACCAACTAAGTTCAGAAGTCATAGCAGAATTAAGCTATTCGGCCCATATAAACTACTCCACCATTCAATCATGGCTGATCTGGTTCAAAGCATGGTTCGATCCTGACATCGGGTGCTGTCTTTGTGGAGTCTGCATGTTTTTCCTTCAATTGTATGGCTTTTCTCAGGGTGCTACAGTTTTCTCCCATGTCCCAAAGACATGCACGTTTGTAGGTTAATTGGCCTCTGCAAATTGCACCTTGTGTAGGATTCAAAAGTGGGATAACATACAGCTATTGTGAATGGGTGATCAATAATCGGCATGGACTCGTTGGGCCGAAGGTTTTGTTTCCACGCTGTATCTCCAAACTAAAATGAACTAAATATGTCCATCCAATGAAGGATGCAAATGAAGAATGTCAATGAAGAATGCCCAGCTCATTCAGTAATGAAGGAGATGAGTTAATCTAGTAAGCCTTTTGCACATCTTTATATTCAGCTACCTTGTTTCTCATTGGGGGATTCTCATTGAAACCTACTGAATAATGAAAGCTCTAGATAGAGCAAGGATATTTCCACTAGAGGGAGAGTCGAGGATCAGAGGGCACAGCCTCAGAATAAAAAGTTGTACCTTTAGAATGGAGATGAGGAGGAATTTCGTCAGCCAGAGGGTGGTGAAACTGTGGAATTCATTGCCACTGATGGATGTGGGGGCCAAATTGTTAAGTATTTTTAATGCTGAGATTGGTGGATCCTTGATTTATATGGGCGTCAAAGGTTCCAGAGAGAGGGCAGAAGAATGAGGTTTAGAGGGAAAAATAGATGAGCCATAAACGAATAGTGGAACAGACTCAATGAGCCAAATAGCCTAATTCTGCAACTATGTCTTCTGGTCTTGTATACCTTTCTAACCCAGGTTCTAACCCAACATCCTAGCCAGTTCCTTTATTTTATTCTTTATCTCAGCTTAATTCCATTTTAATAGGTTGGATAGCTCAATACATGTGTCAGTTGTAAGTACAGGTGCACAACCTTTTATCCGAAAGCCTTGGGACCAGACACTTTTCGTAATTCAGAATTTGTCGGCCTTCGGAATGGAAATTTTTTAGCGTAGATTTTAATGGCTGGCTCAGTGGTAGAGTGCTCGGCTCATACCCGCAAGGTCGCGAGTTTGCGCCTTGATCCTGGCAGTTACTCGGTCGCGAGTTTGAGTCTTCAATGTCGGTTTTTCTTGCAGAATAAATGTCTGTATGAAATGCAGTGTAGGAGAGATGTACTGACTGTGTGGGCAGAACTTTGGAAGTGATTGCCCACCAGTCTAAAAAGCCGCTGTGTCTCCCTGTCCCTGGGATAGCAGGGGGCGATCAAACAGCACAATACCCCCCTCCCCCTCCAACTCCAGAGGAATCCGCTCCCCGATGGGCCGCTACGGCGACAATTGGCAGTTTGCCCACAGCCCGAGCTGCGCCCCCTCATCCGCCACCCCAAGAACAAGACGTACCTTGCACACCATCAGCTTCTGCCCCTACGTGTTCCTCTGGAGTTGGAGCGGGGCTGGGCTGGAGTTGCTGCTGGCTGTGGGTCTCTGGGATCTCCGTGCTTGCAGTGGGCCTGGGGGTCAGTGTCCCGTTGGTCCTGACGTCTCCGGCCACCCCCCTGGACTGGAGCTGAGACTGGGAACTGTACCGCCCTTGCCCCCTCCCTCTGCAACTGCAAACAACCCCACTCTCCTGCAAGGGCGGTACAGTTCCCAGAGGATGGCAGGTGGCCGGAGACGTCAGGGCCAACAGGAACCCGCTCCCCGATGGGCCCCTACGACGCCCCGAGCTGCGCCCCGTCATCCGCAACCCAGGTTCCTCTGTAGTTGGAGCGGGGCTGGGCATGGCTGCTGTTGGCTGCGGGTCTTTGGGATCTCCGTGCTTGCAGTGGGCCTGGGGGTCGGTGTCCCGATGAGGGGGCGCAGCTCGGGGAACGGCTTCTGGTGGTCCTGACGTCTCCGGCCAGTTTGCAGTTTTCCTCTGAAGTTGGAACGGGGCTGGGCTGCTGCTGGCTGTGGGTCTCTGGGATCTCCGTGCTTGCAGTGGGCCTGGGGGTCGGTGTCCCGTTGGTCCTGACGTCTCCGGTGACTGGCACTGACCTGCTGGCATCACCGACGTGAAGACAGTGCAAAGCCCCCGCGCCGGTGCAATGAGCGGGGAGCTGGAGAGGGGAGGGAAGGGGTCACACACATGGCCGGGAAGCAGAGGGGTGTAGGTGAGCTGAAACTGAAGGGTGCGACAATCTGCTGCTGCCTGCCCGCTGAGTTAAAAAGTTCCCACGCAAGACTCACGATACACTGTGTATCGTGAGTCTACCGTGGGAACTTTTTAACTCAGCGGGCAGGCAGCAGCATATTGTCAATTATTAACCCTCCCGCGCAATATACCCTCACCTTCTCTTTTATGAATGGGGATTTAGTTCCCCTTTCTTCGAGGACCGACCAGAGGTTCCGCTGTCACCTCTGCGGGCCGCCCTCGGTGAACGTTTTCAAGGACCTTTCTTCAAGGACCGAAAAAATGTCCGCTATTCGGAGGTTCTCGTTATTTGGATCTTCGGATAAAAGGTTGTGCACCTGTATTTAGTTTAGTTTAGTTTAGTTTAATATCATAAGTACCGAGGAACAGTGAAAAGTTTTTTCTTGCGTGCTAACCAGTCAATGAAAAGACTATACATGATTACCATCAACCCATCACAGTTTACAGATACAGTATGATGAGAATAACCTTTAGTGCGCAATAAACTCCAGTAAAGTCTGATTAAAGATAGCCCGAGGGTCTTCAATGAGGGAGATAGTAGCTCTGGACTGCTCATAACTTGGCGGGTCAGGCAGCATGTCTGTAGAACATGGATGTTATGGGTCAGGACTCTTCTTCAGTCTGTAGAAGGGTCCCAACCCAAGATGTTAACATATAACATATAACATATAACAATTACAGCACGGAAACAGGCCATCTCGGCCCTACAAGTCCGTGCCGAACAATTATTTTCCCTTAGTCCCACCTGCCTGCACTCATACCATAACCCTCCATTTGCCTATCCAATTTATTTTTTAAATGATACCAAAGAACCTGCCTCCACCACTCTCACTGGAAGCTCATTCCACACCGCTACCACTCTCTGAGTAAAGAAGTTCCCCCTCATGTTACCCCTAAACTTCTGTCCCTTAATTCTGAAGTCATGTCCTCTTGTTTGAATCTTCCCTATTCTCAAAGGGAAAAGCTTGTCCACATCAACTCTGTCTATCGCTCTCATCATTTTAAAGACCTCTATCAAGTCCCCCCTTAACCTTCTTCGCTCCAGAGAATAAAGACCTAACTTATTCAACCTTTCTCTGTAACTTAATTGTTGAAACCCAGGCAACATTCTAGTAAATCTCCTCTGTACTCTCTCTATTATGTTGACATCCTTCCTATAATTGGGCGACCAAAATTGTACACCATACTCCAGATTTGGTCTCACCAATGCCTTGTACAATTTGTTGTCTATCTATAGACACAAAAAACTGGAGTAACTCAGCCGGTCAGGCAGCATCTCTGGAGAGAAGGAATGAGTTACTTCAGCTTTTTGTGTCTATCTTCGGTTTAAACCAGCATCTGCAGTTCCTTCTTACACATGTTGGCAGTCTACGTTCTCCAAAGATGCTGCTTTGACTCGCCGAGTTACCCGAAGCAGCAACTCTACCGCTGCACCACTCTGACGCCCTTGATGTACTTTGTGTCTTTGTGTCTTTCTTTTTTTGTAAAACTTCAACTGCAGTTCCTGGTTTCTAAAATGATTTTCTATTCTAGAATAATTAAACTATCGATTTTCATACAATTCAGTTCATGCTGTGCATGTTCCTGGTTCCATGCAAACATTTTAATTTTAAGTAAACCCAACCATTGGTTTATGCTGCTTACAATGGTCTGACTGCTAGTATTTGCTGTGTGTTTTATAAAGACACGGCCTTCAATGATTTAATGATAATTTATTGTCACATGTTCCTAGGTAAAGTGAAATTATTTGTTTTGCATACAATGCACAAAGTATGCAGGGTTTCACCAACACGAGGTGGGCTGAAGGGCTTGTTTCCATTTTACTTCGGAGTCACGTGAGTGATTCTGTGAAGAACCCGCTCAGCACGCATGCGCGGCATTACGTCCAGCAGAGCAACAGCGGCACAGCGGGAGTCAGGCGCTCCCGCTATGGAGGTGAAAGAACGGACCGTCAGGTAAGCTGAGGTCGGGGGTTTCTTTCACAGGGAGCCTTCTGCTTTCAGGCAGAGAAGAAAGGCTCTAGAACAAACCTGTTCCCCGCTCGACTCCACGGAGGAGCGTTCCATCTGGGGGGGGGGGGGCAGCAACAGAACAGACCTGTCCCCCGCTCGACTCCACGGAGGAGCGTTCCATCTGGGGGGGGCCAGCATCAAGGCGGCAGGATCACTTACCCGGCGCTCCGCTATCCCAACACCGTGCCGAGCCCAGCCCGCTAGCGCCTGAGCAGCGGGCTGGAAGTACCGCCACGGAAGAGGCGTCCGGCCGGTGGCTCCGACTTATCGGACGGGACGTCTTTCCACCCGCATGGGGGGAAAGACAGCCGCCTGAACAGACCTGACCCCCGCTCGACTCCACGGAGCAGCGTTCCATCTCGCGGGGGCAGCAACAAGGCGGTAGGACCGCTTACCGGGCGGTCCGCTATACCCCGACACCGCGCCGAGCCCAGCCCGCTAGTGCCTGAGCAGCGGGCTGGTTGTAGCCATGGAAGAGGCGTCCGGCCGGTGGCTCCGACTTGTCGGACGGGGACGTCTCTCCACCCAGGCGGGGGAGAGACAGCCGCATGAGCCGCTTGGAGCGGCTCTTGGAGCAGGAGCTCCAGCGAGGTGCACCCCAGGAGAGGCGCTCTCGCAGAGGGGGGGTCAGGCACTCCCTCCACAGAGCCTTGTGCACTGTCCATTGCTTCCTCCTTTCCAGAGGATAGCTTTGGTGACCAGGACTGGGCTGGTCAAGAACAGGGGCAATGGCTGAAGATCTCGGGAGTATGCAAGGAGTGCAGGAACAGGAAGAGCTGCTAGGTGTGGTGGACAGCTACGTGGAAACCCCACGTGCAGGAGGCCGTTAAAAGCCTGACGTCAGCCATCACATCGTTTTTCCACGTTCCATGGACAAATACGGAGATGACCACAACCTTCGTAAACAAGTCATAAGACCTGCCATAAAATCCTACATTGCGGGGTTGTGCATACCCCAGCCACTGAGCCAGACCCACTGCTCTTTGGCAAAAACCTCACAAAGCATATGAAGGACATGCAAGAGGTTTTACAAAATTTTCGGCTCATGAGGGCAGGGCCGGGACGAGCAAACCAAAAACAGTAATTCCTACGCAGCAGCACCCCATCGCGTCCATCAGTCAACGTCTACCATATCGGACTGATGAAAGCTCGGGGTCCGCATTCTATCACCGAAAGTCTTTTTTAGTCCAGGGCCCAGAGCGGACCCCATGGAAAATGTGCCACCCCCCAACATCACCGCCACGTCAGACGACGTGCAACACTCGTTGGACCGGCAGGAAACAGAAGAATACCCATAACCATGGAGGTAGGTGGGTCTGGTTCCTACCAGTATATAGAGTAATACTAACACATGGGAGTCTATCACGAGTGATCAGTATATACTCAATGGCATTAGTGAATACAAATACAATTCATACTAGAAAAATTGCTACCAGGTCAACATTCACCCCAGAGGGTATTTTCCCCCTCTCCGTTAAAGAAACAAGAGGGACAAGCTGAACTGGTGAGAATAATTACAAAGGGTATCATGGGAAAACCTGAACCCTTGCAATTCGTATCAAATATATTCACTAAACCCAAAAAAGATGGTGGATGTCGCATCATCATTGACTTAACTTCACTAAATATGTTTGTTAAGTATATACATTTCAAAATGGAACCGGTTGTTACTGCCAATCAACTAAATTCCAAAGGATAATTCATGGCAAGCATTCATCTTAAAGATGTTTACTATTTAGTACCATTCACAAGGATCATCGCAGATACCTGAAATTTACCTGGATGGGGCAGCTATAGCAGTTTAAAGCGTTACCCAATGGGTTCACATCAGCCCAAGAGTGTCACCAAGACACCAAAACCAGCTCTGGCAATATTCAGAAGACAAAAACATATTGTCATGGCATATCTTGATGATATCCTAAATGGTAGGCAAGACCATGAAATTGACTATGTTAGCTGTTCAGCTACCAAACAGTTATTCAAAACCCTGGGGTTGTCTTACATCCAGATAAATCTAAGTTGAAGCCATCCACTATCATGGACTAATTGGGCTTCACAATTAATTCAGTCTACGTGACTGTAACATTGCCAAGAGACAACATAGTTGAATTGGCACAATCATGCAACAATTTAATGGTCAACAAACTACCAACTACTCGACAAGTAACAGAGTAATTGGGAAAATGGTAGCAGCATTTCCGGCTACATAATTCGGACCTTTGTACCAAAAACGACATACAGGTCATTATGATCGTTTCATGAAGTTATCCACTGAAGTAATATCAGAACTACAGTGGTGGGCAAAAAACGTTTGACATAGGTGTCAGCCTATTATCATCACTAACCCTACGTCAGTTATCCAAACAGATGCCAGTGCTCAAGGCTGGGGAGCAACTAACTCTATATCCAGCACAAGTAGTAGATGGACTAACCCAGAATCATCGTTACCACTTACACTGGGCATTAATTATCTAGAGATGTTGGGTGACTTTTATGGTTTAAAAGCATATGCATAAATATGCATCACTTGCATGTACGGTTATAAATAGATAATACTAAGGTGGTGGCCTACATTAACCATATGGGCGGCATAAAATCGGTATCATGCTACAAGTTGATCAACACAATTTGGCAATGGTGTGTCCAAAGACATATTTGGCTATCAGTAACTTACCTGCCAGGTAAGCTAAATACAGTGGCAGACACCAGGTCACGTAAATTTAATGACAACATCGAATGGATGTTAAAACCCCCCCAAAAAAATTTCACAAAAGTTATCAAGCAATATGGCACGCCAGATATCGATTTATTTGCATCAAGGCTAAATCACCAGGTACCTATGTATGTCGCTTGGGAACCAGACCCTGAGACAGCAGCGGTAGATGCGTTCGCGCTGGATAGGGGAAATTCTTCTTACTATGCATTCCCTCCCTTCTGCCTCATCAGTCGGGGACTACGCACAGTACAAATGGACTCTGCTTCAGGTATTTTGATAGTACCCGGCTGGCCTACGCAGCCATGGTTCCCAATACTCCATGACATGGTTGTTGAAACTCCGATGGTATTCCCCAGTGACCCAGAGTTATTAACACCCAGTGTCGGGCACAAGCCACCCGTGCCATGAAAAAATCAAACTCCTGGGTTGCAGATTCTGCACAAACCACTTCTGGGACTGGGATTATCATAACAAACCGTCGACACCATGTCAGCATCCCTCCGAACATCCACTAAAAAACAGCACTTGTCCAGCATCAAAAAATGGGAGAAGTACTGCTTGGATACAGGGACCACCTACTCAACCGCTACAGTTACCAAAGTACTGGAATTCCTGGCGAACCTTCACCACGATGAAGGACTCAGCAACAGAGCCATCAACACAGCTAGAATTGCCCTGCCTGTCTATTTAAAACCAGCTCCAGGACAACAGGCCATGGGGTCCCACCAGCTGGTGGTCAAACTAATGAAGGGTATTTACAACTCTAACCCCCTAGACCAAGGTACACCCATATATGGGATATCAGTGTGGGCCTGACATACCTCAGGGGATGGCCACCAGCCAGATCCCTCAACCTGGAACCATCTATGCTTAAAACACTCATGTTAATGGCACTTGTATCTGCACAGAGGGTCCAGTCACTACACCTATTGCGTCTGGACACCATGCTCACAGCTCCAGACCAGATCTCTGTCGTTATCCAGGGAATGATCAAACAGAGCAGACCAGGAACACCTAATGCCAGAAACACGGTTATGTGCCATGACCCTACTATCCTACATAGACACAACCAAAATATTCGAGGGAGATGAAAAGCCTTGTGGGTCAGTCAGAAAAAACCTTATGGTCGGGTGACGAGCCATTTCGAGATGGCTCAAGCAGGTGCTAAAAGCTGCTGGGATAAAAACTAACATGTACAAATTTCATTCCACCAGGGCAGCATCCACGTCGACGGCTAAAAGAATGGACGTGCCTATAAACCACATCCTGGCTACAGCAGGATGGTGGAGGGAAAGACCGTTCAGAAATTTTATAATAAGCCGTTGGCAAAACCTGTTTTATTTGCAGGAAAGATTTTACAGACTGCAAATATTTAATTTAAGCCCAGGGGAGCAATTTAATTTCTTTGTTGTTATTGTTAAAAAATACCATTGTGTTTTTCTACAAACAGATTCATTGGTTGGTTACAATAACACACTTCCTCCCTCAAAGACTTCGGCAGTGATGTAGTCATAACTGTTACATGGTTTGAAATCACAGAGCTTTGAAATCTTCACGGAATCACTCACGTGACTCCGAAGTAAAATAGTAAGATTAAACGAGAACTTACCAGTTTGAAGTTTGATCTGTATTTTATGAGGAGTTACGATGAGGGATTACGTGCCCTCCGCTCCCACCCTCAATAATATGGGTCAAATTCATAAACTGATGTCTCCTTATCTTTACTATGTTTACTTCAATAACTGTGTCTATCTGTGATTCCACACCACTGCTTTGAAGTATGCCGCGCATGCGTGCTGAGCGGGTTCTTCACGTAATCCCTCATCGTAACTCCTCATAAAATACAGATCAAACTTCAAACTGGTAAGTTCTCGTTTAATCTTACTATTCTGTGTGACTCTATGTGTGTGATTTAAAATTATAGGAAGAAACCCAGAGCTACAATGGGAGGTTTACTTCATTTACCAATTTTAAGTTTATTTATAGTAAACACAACATAAATAGCATTCCAGAAAGCCAGCAACCTTGAAATTCTCTGGCGTCTTTAAGAATAAGTTAAACAGAGAGTTCACTACAGGCCAACTCGTGTACTTAGAGTCATAGAGTGATACAGTGTGGAAACAGGCCCTTCGGCCCAACTCGCCCACACCGGCCAACATGTCCCATCTACACTAGTTCCACCAGCCTGCGCATGGTCCACATCTCTCCAAACCTGTCCTATCCATGTACCTGTCTAACTGTTCCTAAGAGTTCTTATCAAGGGTTCATCTCTGAGTGGTTCACTCCCTATGAAACCCAAGGGCAGAGCACTGATGTACTGAAGGGAGAGGCCAGGGTGGCTGAATTCAAATGGCATCTCCATTCATTTGAATGAAGTTGTTAACACAGTGGGAAGAAATAAGTGTAACTAAATGTTTGAATCATTTAGTTTAGTTTTGTTTATATTGCTTTGGTTTGGTTTGGTTTAGTTTATTGTCACATGTGCAGCGAAAAGCTTTTGTTGTGTGTTAACCAGTCAGCGAAAAGACTATACGTGATTCAAATCAAGTCGTCCACAGTGTACAGATACATGATAAAATGAATAACCTTCAGCGCAAGATAAATTCTAGTAAAATCTGATTAAAGATAGTCCGAGGGTCTCCAATGAGATAGATAGTAGCTCAGCAGCACTCTCTAGTTGGTAGTCAAAAGTGCTGGAGAAACTCAGCGGGTGCAGCAGCATCTATGGAGCGAAGGAAATAGGCAACGTTTCGGGCCGAAACCCTCTAGTTGTTGGTAGCATGGTTTAGTTGCCTGATAACTGTTGGGAAATAACAGTCCCTGAATCTGGTGGTGTGTGTTTTCACACCTGTACCTTTTGCCTGTTGGGCGAGGGTAGAATTGGCAGTGAGACTCGTCCTTGATTATGCTGGTGGCCTTGCCGAGGCAGTGTGAAGTGTAAATGTAGTAAATTAACTTTATTTCCATGATTTTTTTGAGCATTTAATCTCTATTCATTTGAATGAGGTGATTAACACTGTTTGAATGAATTAAGAACTACACCGCCCATCTCCTGAGCTCACCGCACCCCCACCACTGAGTGCAGGGTGGCACAGTGGTGCAGCGGTAAAGTTGCTGCCTTACAAAGCCTGAGACTCGGGTTTAATCCTGACTACAGGCACTGTCCGTACGGAGTTTGTACGTTCTCCCTGTGACCCCGTAGGCTTTCTCCAGGTGATCCGATTTCCTCCCACATTCTAAAGACGTGCAGGTTTGTAGGTTAATTGGCTTCTGTAAATTGTCTCTAGTGTGTCGGATAGAACTAGTGTGTAGGTTATCGCTGGCCGGCATGGACTCAGTGAGCTAAGGGGCCTGTTTCGTGTTGTATCTTTAAACTAAACTAAACTAAACATACAATTGTGAAAGTCCAATGTGTGTTTCACTTTAACAGGTGCACAATTTAAATAACCAAAAAATAGTCGTCGAAATCCCTTCCAATATCATCCGCTTACGTGGCAAAAAATGACACCAGTTGCAATTGGCACAATGGCACCTCGGGCTGGATCATTGAAATGATCATACAAAATGTACTTTAGTGTGGTCACTGGCTGTTTATTCTAAGACGTCGTTGAGGCAGGTACTATAACAACTCTGAAAAGGCATTTGGGAAGGTACATGGATAGGAAAGGTAGAGAGAGATAGGAGCAGGTGGGACTAGAGTAGATGGAGCATTTGGTCGCCCAAGGCCAGTTGGGCCGTCGGGCCTGGTTCCGTGCTGTATGACTCCATTACTTGGGAAACCTTGGAGTTTACCTATCACGGACATTCTCTTTTTCTTTCACTACAACTGAAATGCTGTCTGTATGGAGTTTGTACGTTCTCCCTCTGACCGTGTGGGTTTTCTTTGGGTGCTCCAGTTTCCTTCCACGTTCCAAAGACGTGCGAGTTTGTAGGTTAATTGGCTTCTATATGTTGTCCCAAGTGTGTAGGATAGAACTAGTGTATGGGTGATCCTTGGTCGACGTGGACTTGGTAGGCCGAAAAGCCTGTTCCCATGCTGTATCTCTAAACTAAACTAAACTGAACTGAATTGAACTAACTAAACTAAACTAAACGCACCTATCTTGTTGAATGCTTTAAGAGATTTGTATATTTCAGTGAAATCACCCATTATTCTTCTGAAATAAAGAGAGCATTAACCAGTTCTGCACAATCCCTCCTTTTTGGACAATCTCTGCACCTCATGAATCAGTCCAAATAATTTTCATTGCACAACCCCAATTACAAATATGTCCTTCTTAGAGTAGACTGGTACTCATTATTCTTGGTGTAGTTCTTCACCAGAACTGCACATAATTGCAGTATAAGTCATGGAGTCAAAGAAGCATACAGCGTGGAAACAGGCCCTTCAACCCAACTTACCCATGCCAACCAACATGCCCCACCTATACAAGTCCCATCTATATCCTTATCCTTCTAAACCTATCCTATCCTTGTACCTGTCTAAATGTTTTTTAAATATTGTGATGGTACCTGCCTCAACTACCTCCTCTGACAGCTCACTCTTTGTTTAAAAAATATGACCTTTTCGGGTCTATTGAATCGTTCCCCTTTTACCTTCAACCTATGGTTCTCGATTGCCCTACTCTGGGTAAAAGACTCTGTACATTTACCAGAAACAATGTTTTCACTTTTACGCTCACATCCTCTTGCAATAAAGGTCAACATCTCTTTTCCTTCTTAATTAATTGCGGCATCTGCATGCTAACTTTCTATGTTTCATGTACCAGAAATCCCTCTGCACCGACAATTTCAAATCATTTTAAAATACTGAGCCTTTCTCAATTTCTTCCCGACCTGGCAGGTGTTGCACAAATAAGTCGCGACGGGAGCTTTGCACAACATCTCCTTGATGCCCTAAATGGGTTCCACAGGGAGCATCAGAGAGAGGTTGCATTAGGTTTGTGATTTTCTTGCAATAGGGGACTTGGATTCAGAATATTTAGAGACTCGAGGGAGAAGGATTGTGAGAGATAAGTTTTTAATTTAACCTGTTCAATGCCAATTTTTTTTCTTCACTATTGACCATGACCCGAGCATACTCGGGGGTGGCACCGAACAGGTTAAACTTCCCTCAACCTTAGTTCTCAATGGGTATGTGTTCTGACACCTGTTTCTACATGAGTGGTTCGCATTATCTCCAGACTAACCGTGCATGAGTGGAAATTATTGAATCATCATCCAGACACGCACGGTACTGTGCTGGATAGCATCCCATTTTCCAGGAACTTCCAATCTCATTCATTGCTCATCTTCTCATACAGTGTACATGAAAGTTGTACCACAGGACAAAATGTATAGGTCAATTTGCAAATTACCATGGAGAAATATGATTCAGTGGACTGACTCCAGAAAGGAATAGTTAGGTACTGTAAACTCTCCGTAGTTTGGGGCGGTGTAGCAGTAGAGACTGGTACGTAATTGAAGTATGAGAGCCTTACGGCGCTGGAGACCCAGGATCGATACCGACTACCGATCTGTATAGAGTTTGTACATTTCCCTGTCACCGTGTAGCTTTTCTCCGGGTGCTCCAGTTTCCTCCCACGTTCCAAAGACATGCAGATTTGTAGGTTAATTGGCTTCTGTACATTGTCCCAAGTATGTGATAGTGTGATCACAAATTGTCCCTAGTGATAGTGTGATCACTGGACTGCGCGGTCGAAGGAACTGTTTCCACATTTCTAAGACTAAACTAAAACAGATAGACAGATAGACAGATAGACAGATAGACAGATAGACAGATAGACAGATAGACAGATAGACAGATAGACAGATAGACAGATAGACAGATAGACAGATAGACAGATAGATACTTTATTAATCCCATTCTCAGGGAAATTCAGAGTCAGCAGCGGTACAATAAAAAAAGAACACACAATGCACAACAAAAATTTAACACAAACATCCACCACATCATCACTGTGGTGGAAGGCACAACATTTGGCCAGTCCTCCTCCATTTTCCCCCGTGGTCGGGACCACAACCCTCCACAGTCACCACTGCGGGCGTCCAGATGTTCAGACAAGGTAAGTCCAGGTAAGTCCTGAATCGGTGCCTCCCCACCGGAGACCGCGGCTTCAAGCAGGCTGGCGGTCGAAGATTTAAAGTCCCCGCCGCGCCGCAGCAAGAAGCACCGCAGACTGCAGGTCCGGCGGTCGGAGCTCCTCTCCAGGGTCCTCAACGAGAGATCCCAGGCTCCGGACGCCATGCCAGCTGGAGCTCCACAGATCGCGACTTCAGGCTGCCGCGGGCCAGCGAACGGAGCGCTCCCCTCCGGCGACCCCCGGCGAGAGCTCGCCTGCTCCGAGACGAAAGCATCCTCGCTGCGCCTGCTGCTGAAGCCCCAGGCGCATCTCCGGGAAAGGCCGCACCGATCCTCGAAGTTAGGCCACGGGGGAGGCGACATGGAAAAAGTCGCCTCTCCGTGGAGGAGGCAACGGAAACGGTTTCCCCCTTACCCTTCCACACCACCCCACATAAAACACACCAAGAAATATTAAAAACATACATTAAGACACTCTAAAAAAAACATAAAAAAGTAGAAAAACTAACACGCTACTGGCATGGGCGGCTGGCTCGCAGCGCCCCCACCGGGTCTTCATTTATTTCAAATACTAGAGTAAGTGGGACCCGTTGGGCCGCTGTCACATGGGAGGCCTGGTCCCCCAATGCAACCTGTTCCCCCAATGCAATATTCCACCACTCATGCCTATCCCCCCTCCCATCAAATCCATGCCTTCCTTTCCCCCTCTCCTTCTACTCCCCCCTCTATCCCACCTTGCCCATCATCCCGGACCCCTTCTACCTCCAACTTTACCCCCCTGCACTCCACCACCCTCTACCCCACTCCCTCCCTCTCTTTCCCCCCTCCCTCCGTCCCTATCTCTCCCCCCTCCCTCCCACATCACTCTCTCCCCTCTCCCTGTACCTAGGTATATGTGACAATAAAGTATCATTCATTCATTAATTCAGTCATTTATTCATTCATTCATTTGAAATGCTGGAGTAACTCAACAGGGCAAGCAGCATCTCTGGAGGACAAGGAGAGGCGACGTTCAAACCTCCTCTTGAGACCTCAGGCTGCCTAGGCAAGACCAGCAGCATAATTAAGGACAAGTCGGACTCATCCACTCTCTTCTCCCCTCTCCCATCAGGCAAAAGGTATAGAAGTGTGAAAATGCACACCTCCAGATTCAGGAACAGTTTCTACCCAGCTGTTACTAGGCAACTGAATCATCCTACCACAACCAGAGAGTAGTGCTTGACTACTATCTACCTCTTTGGTGACCATTCCAAAGAGGAAGAAAGATTCCAAAGGGAGTAAGGGGCGACCGTGGCTGACAAGGGACGTCAGGGACAGCATAAAAATAAAAGAGAAGAAGTACAACGTAGCAAAGATGAGTGGGAAGCAAGAGGATTGGGTAATGTTTAAAGAGCATCATAAGATAACTAAAAAGACAATATGGGAAGAAAAGATGAGGTACGAAGATAAGCTAGCCAAGCATATAAAGGAGGATAGTAAAAGCTTCTTTAGGTATGTGAAGTGGAAAAAAATAGTTAAGACCACAGTTGGACTGAAAAAGGTGAATTTATTATGGGGAACAAGGAAATGGCAGATGAGTTGAACAGGTATTTTGGATCTGTCTTCACTAAGGAGGACACAAACAATCTTCCTGATATAATAGTGGCCGGAGGATCTGGGGTGACGGAGGAACTGAAGGAAATCCACATTAGGCAGGAAATGGTGTTGGGTAGACTGATGGAACTGAAGGCTGATAAATCCCCAGGGCATGATGGTCTGCATCATCTGATGGTACATAAGGAAGTGGCTCTAGAAATCGTGGATGCATTGGTGATAATTTTCCAATGTTCTATAGATTCAGGATCAGTTCCTGTGGATTGGAGGGTAGCTAATGTTATCCCACTTTTTAAGAAAGGCAGGAGAGAAAACAGGGAATTATAGACCAGTTAGCCTGACATCGGTGGTGGGGAAGATGCTGGAATTTTACTTCGGAGTCACGTGAGTGACTACGTGAAGAACCCGCTCAGTGCGCAGGCGCGGCATTACGCCAGCAGTGCAACAGCGGCTTGCAACGGGAGCTAGGCACTCTCGTTACAGCATGAACCGGACCGTCAGGTGAGTATCCTGAGGTCGGGTTTTCTTTTACAGGTGAGCCTTTTTCTGCTTGTGTTTTTTACAGGCAGAGAAAAAGGCTCTGGAACAAAACTGTCCCCCGTTTTCCCGTTGGGGAGGGGGGCAGCAACGGCGGTAGGAGCGACCCGGTGTTCCGTAATTCCCCGACACCGTGCCGAGGCCAGCCCGCTAGTACCTGAAGCAGCGGGCTGGACGCATAGCCACTCGAGAGGCATCCGGCAGGTGTTTCCCGATGTCGGACGGGACGTCTCTCCTCCCGCACGGGGGGAGAGAGAGCCGCCTGAGCCGCTGGAGCGGCTCACGGAGCAGATGCCTGCGAGACGCGCTGCTTGAGGGGCGCTCTCGCTACTACAAGGCAAAAGCTCCAGAAGAACCTGTCCCCCGCTCGACTCCAGCGGAGGAGCGTTCCATTGCAGGGGGGGCAGCAACAGGCGGTAGGAACAAAAACCGGTCGCCCCGCTATCCCCATCACCGCGCCGAGCCCAGTCCCGCTAGTGCCTGAACTGCGGGCTGGATGTCTAGCCATCCGAACAGGCATCCGGCCGGTGGCGTCCGATTCGTCGGACGGGGACATGTCTCAACCTAAATGGAGGAGAGACAGCCGCCTGAGCTGCATCCAACAGCAATTGGAGCAGCTCCAGCGAGATGCGCAGAAAGAGCGCTCTCGCGGAGGGAGGTCAGGCACCCCCTCCACAGTGCCTCATGCACTGCCCTTTGCTCCCTCATTACTGGAGGCTAGCATTGGTGACCAGGGCTGGGCTGGTCTGGAACAGGGGCAGGCGGACGAATTCGGGAGTATGCCAGGGGTGCAGGAACATGAAGAGCTGTTGGGTGTGATGGACCGCTTGTAGCAACCCCACGGGCTGGAGCACCGCTGGAACCAAAAATGGCGGCCAGCATCAACCATTACTGGAAAAGGTGCTCGCTGAGGTGCTGAAACAACACAGCACCAGAAAACGGTGAGGCCCTCAAAGTAAAAAGTGTCAACAGCCAAATCTGGGGGCATGTGGGTCACACATCCAGGCCCAAGAACTCAAGCTACAGCGGATCCTAAGGCTCCTGACGTCAGCCATCACAGCCTTTGCTCGTTCCGTGGAGACCACGGAGATGGATACCTGCCAGCAGGATGTGCTGGCATTAATGTGTACCACACAATTTGAGATCAACAATCGCCGGAGGGAAACATAAGACCTGCCCTCAATCCCAAATTTGCTGGCTTGTGTAAAGCCCCAGCTGCGGAGACGGACGCGCTGCCATTTGGGAAAGATTTCAATAACAACTGAAGGAGATGCAGGAAGCATCAAAAACCTTCGGCCTAATGAGGGCAGGTCCCGGGACGAGCAAACCAAGACCTCCGATACCCAAGTGGCAGCACCCCACGGCATCCACCAGTCGACGTCCGCAATATGGGACTGGTGAACGCTTGGGGTCCGCACATTATCCCCAAAGATCTTTCAGATCAGGGCCCGCAGCGGACCCTCTGGAAAATGCGCCTCCCCCCAACATCGCCAGCACATCAGAACAAAATCTTCAGGAAAATGAAGAAACAGAATCGCCAATAACCATGGAGGTAGGTGGGTCTGGTCCCTACCAGCATATAGAGAATAAGGGTGCTTTATTAACAGGGGGGAGATTACACTTGTTTAAAGAAGCATGGGGTATGGTCACGAGTGACAAGTATATACTCAACAACATTACAGGATATAAAATACAATTCATGTCAGAAAAAACGCCGCCAGTTCAACAATGGCCCCAAAGGGTATTTCTCCCTCCATCAAAGAGAAACGTGAGGGACAAGCTGAACTGGTGAGACTTATCACAAAGGGGGTCATCAAAAAGACCAAACATGAACCTTTGGAAATTGTATCGAATATATTCACTAAAACCAAAAAAGATGGTGTCTGTCGCATCATCATTGACTTAACATCACTAAACAAATTTGTTAAGTATATACATTTCAAAATGGAGACATATGTTACTGCCAAACAACTGAATTCCAAAGGACACTTCATGGCAAGCATTTATCTTAAAGATGCTTACTATCTAGTACCCATATACAAGGATCATCGCAGATACCTAAAATTTATCTGGATGGTACAAACCATTGCTCTATGGGCGAACTTCAGCCCAAGATTATTCACTAAGAAAACAAAAACATATTGTCATGGCATATCTGGAGGATATTCTCATAGTAGGGAAAACGATGGAATTGGCTGTGGCAGCAGTATCAGCTAAAAAACAGCTCCTCGAAACTCGGGTTCGTCCTACATCCAGATAAATCTAAGTTGAAGCCATCCACTATCATGGACTACCTGGGCTTCACAATTAACTCAGTCCATATGACTGTTACCTTGCCAAAGGCAAAAATGGTTGAATTAGCACAATCATGCAACAAATTAATGGTCAACGAGCGACCAACTATTCGACAAGTAGCAAGAGTAATTGGGGAAATGGTAGCAGCATTTCCGGCTACACAATTCGGACCTTTGCACTATCAAAAACAATTTTTTACAGAGAGCAAAGGTACGGGCAATAAAACGACATACAGGTCACTATGATCGTGTCATGAACTTACCCACTGAAGCAATATCAGAGCTACAGTGGTGGGCAGAAAACGTTTGGCATAGTTTCAGCCCTATCTTTATCACTAACCCTACTTTAGTTATTCAAACAGATGCCAGTGCTCAAGGCTGGGGAGCGACTAACTCCATATCCAGCACAAATGGTAGATGGACTAAACTAGAGTCATCATTACTACTTACACTGGGCATTAACTATCTAGAGATGTTGGGCGCCTTTTATGGTTTAAAAGCATATGTATCTAATATGCAGCACTTGCATGTTCGGTTACAAATTGATAAATACTACGGTGATGGCTTATATTAACCATATGGGTGGCATAAAATCATTATCATGCGACAAATTGGTCAACATGATTTGGCAATGGTATGTCGAAAGACATATTTGGCTATCAGCTACTTACCTACCAGGTAAGCTAAACACCCATGCCATGAGAAAATTAAACGTCAGGGTTGCAAGTTTGAACAGACCTTACCTGGAACTGGGATTGTCCAAACAAACCATCACCACCATGTCGGCATCCCTTCGAACATCCACCAAGAGGCAGTACTTAACCAGCATCAAAAAAGGGAGAAGTACTGCCAGGAAACATGGACAACATACGCAACAGTTACAGCCACCAACATACTGGAGTTCCTGGCCATCTACACCACGATGTAGGGATCAGCTACAGTGCCATCAACACAGCGCAGAGTGCTCTTTCTGCTTATCTCAAACCAGCGGCAGGACAACAGGCGATGGGATCCCATCCACTGGTGGTAAAACTGATGAAGGGCATTTACAATATCAAGCCCTAAGCCCAGGTATACCCATATTTGGGATATCAGTGTGGTCCTGACATATCTCAGGGAATGGCCACCAGCCAGATCCCCCGGCCTCGAGCAAGCTACACTAAAGATGCTTAGGTTGATGGCACTTGTATCCGCTCAGAGGGTCCAGTCACTACACCTATTGCGACTGGACAACATGATCACAGCTCCAGACCAGATCTGTCGTTATCCAGCGACTGGTCAAACAGAGCAGACCAGGAACACCTAATCCAGTCGTGGCTTACCCACCAGAACCACGGTTATGTGCCATGACCTACCTACTATCCTACATAGACACAACCAGAATATTCGAGGGAGATGAAAAGCCTTGTGGGTCAGTCACAAAAACCTTATGGTGGGGTACGAGCCAAACCATTGCGAGATGGCTCAAGCAGGTGCTAGAAACTGCTGGGATAAACACTAACATGTACAAATTTTATTCCACCAGGGCAGCATCCATGTCGACGGCTAAAGAATGGACATGCCTATACACCACATCCTGGCTACAGCAGGATGGTGGGAAGGGAAAAGACCGTTCAGAAATTTTATAATAAGCCGTTGGCAAAACCTGGTTTATTTGCAGTAAAGATTTACGAACTGCAAATATTTAATTTAAGCCCAGGGGAGCAACTTAATTCTTTGTTGTTATTGTTTAAAAAATACCATTGTGTTTTTCTACAAATAGACTCATTGGTTCATTACGATAACACTTCCTCCCTCAAGAACTTCGGCAGTGAGTGAAATGAAACTGTTACACGGTTTGAAATCACAGAGCTTTGAAATCTTCACGTAGTCACTCACGTGACTCCGAAGTAAAATAGTAAGATTAAACGAGAACTTACCAGTTTGAAGTTTGATCTGTATTTTATGAGGAGTTACGATGAGGGATTACGTGCCCTCCGCTCCCACCCTCATTATATGGATCAAACTAATAAATTGATGTCTCCTTATCTTTACTATGTTTACTTCAAAATAACTGTGTCTATCTGTGATTCCACACCGCTGCTTGGAAGTATGCCGCGCCTGCGCACTGAGCGGGTTCTTCATGTAATCCCTCATCGTAACTCCTCATAAAATACAGATCAAACTTCAAACTGGTAAGTTCTCGTTTAATCTTACTATTATAGACCAGTTAGCCTGACATCGGTGGTGGGGAAGATGCTGGAGTCAATTATAAAAGATGAAATAATGGCACATTTGGATAGCAGTAACAGGATCGGTCCGAGTCAGCATGGATTTACGAAGGGGAAATCATGCTTGACTAATCTTCTGGAATTTTTTGAGGATGTAACTTGGAAAATGGACAAGGGGGAGCCAGTGGATGTAGTGTACCTGGACTTTCAGAAAGCATTTGATAAGGTCCCACACAGGAGATTAGTGGGCAAAATTAGGGCACATGGTATTGGGGGTGGAGTGCTGACATGGATAGAGAATTGGTTGGCAGACAGGAAACAAAGAGTAGGGATTAAATGGGTCCCTTTCAGAATGGCAGGCAGTGACTAGTGGGGTACCGCAAGGCTCGGTGCTGGGACCGCAGCTATTTACAATATACATCAATGATTTGGATGAAGGGATTCAAAGTAACATTAGCAAATTTGCAGATGACACAAAGCTGGGTGGCAATGTGAACTGTGAGGAGGATGCTATGAGAATGCAGGGTGACTTAGACAGGTTGGGGGAGTGAGCAGATGCATGGCAGATTAAGTTTAATATGGATAAATGTAAGATTATCCACTTTGGTATCTAAATGGTGTCAAGTTGGGAAAAGGGGAAGTACAACGGGATCTGTGTGTCCTTGTTCATCAGTCTCTGAAAGTAAGCATGCAGGTACAGCAGGCAGTGAAGAAAGCGAATGGCATGTTGGCCTTTATAACAAGAGTAGTCGAGTATAGGAGCAAAGAGGTCCTTCTACAGTTGTACAAGGCCTTATTGAGACCACACTTGGAGTATTGTGTGCAGTTTTGGTCCCCTAATTTGAGGAAGGACATTCTTGCTATTGGGGGAGTGCAGAGTTGGTTTACAAGGTTAATTCCAGGGATGGCGGGACTGTCATATGTTGAGAGAATGGAGCGGCTGGGCTTGTACACTCTGGAGTTTAGAAGGATGAGAGGGTATATTATTGAAACATAGAAGATTGCTATGGGTTTGGACACACTAGAGGCAGGAAACATGTTCCCGATGTTGGGGAAGTCCAGAACCAGGGGCCACAGTTTAAGAATAAGGGGTAAGCTATTTAGAACGGAGGCGAGGAAACACTTTTTCTCACAGAAAGTTGTGAGTCTGTGGAACTCTCTGCCTCAGAGGGCGGTGGAGGCTGGTTCTCTGGATACTTTCAAGAGAGACCTATATAGGGCTCTTAAAGATAGCGGAGTCAGGGGATATGGGGAGAAGGCAGGAACGGGGTACTGATTGGGGATGATCAGCCATGATCACATTGAATGGCGGTGCTGGCTCGAAGGGCCGAATGGCCTACTCCTGCACCTGTTGTCTATTGTCTATTGACCCTCGGACTATCTTTGATTGGATTTTGTTGGCTTTACCTTGCACTACACGTTATTCCCTCATGTACCTATTTACTGTGAATGGCTCAATTGTAATCATGTATTGTCTTTCTGCTGACTGGATAGCATGCAATAAAACTTTTCACTGTTCCTCGATACACGTGACAATAAACTAAACTGAACTAAACTAACCTAAACTGACGCCTCAAAAGTCTGAAGAAGGGATCCGACCCGAAATATCACCTATCCATGTCCTTCAGAGATGCTGCCTGGGCCGCTGAGTTACTCCAGCATTTTATGTGCTTCAAAATTACAAATTTAGCATTATTTAAAAAAAAAGTGATTTATTTAAACTTAGAGGAAGTAAAGTGGAACTTGAGCTTATGACCCCTGGTCAATAGACTGGGCAGACAAACATGGTAATGGAAGCATTAGGCTGCAATGTCCATGCAGCACCATCTTATCTTTATATCATTCTGCCTTTAATCTTCTTCATTCTATGTTGAAATTCTAGAATAGGGGGCCCTTGAAAGCTACCACCATGCCATGCAGTAAAAGGAGGCTTTTAGGACTTTGTTTCCTTGCAGTTTGCTGGCATGGACTAATTGTTTAAAACAGGGATGGCAAATGAAGCACTGACATTAACTTTAAATGGTTGGGTCAGCTGGATTTTCCACCTGTCAATCTTCTCTTTACTTTAGTCTTTAGCAATTTTTGAGATACAGTGCAGATTCACGCAAATCCGCGCCGACCAGCGATCACCCCGTACGTGAGCACTATCCTGCACACTTGGGACAATTTACAATTTGACCAAAGCAAATTAGCCTACAAATTTATATGTCTTGGGAGCATGGGAGGAAACTGGAATACCCGGAGAAAACCCATGCAATCACAGAGAGACCGTACAAACTCTGTACAGCCAGCACCCATAGTCAGGATCGAACTTGGGTATCTGGCACTGTAAGTGAACAACTCTACCGCTGCACCACTGTACCACCCTAATTATGCTAGCTGCTCCTATAAGATCATGAAAACAATCAACTGAATTGAAAGTTTCCATTGAGTTGCAATTCACTCTCTTGGAAAGTTCTTACAAGTGTGCGTGAGTGAAAAAGCTGTGGTTTAGTTTCTCGGGGAATTCCTGCAGCCCCAGCTCAATCAGAACCTACTGCCAAAATAGTGTTGTTCACAGTGGCACATTATTCTAACCAGACAGCACCCATAGTCAGAAGGAATGGGTGATGTTTCGGGTCGAGACACTTCTTTAGACCAAAGACTGAAAAACCCATTCCTTCTCTCCAGAGATGCTCCCTGTCCCGCTGAGTTACTCCAGCATTTTGTGTCTATCTTCTCTAAAAGTCTAGCCTGAAATATTACCTATCCATGTTCTCCAGAAATGATGCCCAACCCGCTGAGTTACTCCTGTACTTCTGTGTTTTTAAAAAAAAATCCTGCATCTACAGTTCCTCGTTTCTACATTCTGGATTCTGACCTTTGGTTCTCTCTGTGACCATGTGGATTTACCTCTGGTGCTCAAGTTTGGTAGGTTAATTGGCTATTCTCAATATGTTCCTTGCATAGATGGGTGGTGCACTTGGGTGCTGAGAGAATCAACTGGACATACATCGGCAAATATCAGTGGGAATGGGTTACAGGGGAGATAAGTGGGGGAGGGGGAGGGGATAGGATTGATGGGATTATTCTGAGAGTTGCCAATCACTCGATGGGTTGAATGATTTTCTTTCAGGTTGTTGGGAAATATAATACAGAATGACAAGTCAGTTGCTTGAGTGAGGTCTTAACTTGGAGACTCAACAAATTTGAGCAGACGAAAACAGCATGGGAATATGGGTGTAATTAGTATGCAGAGACCTCTGCTGGTGAATATGTCAACACATTAGAATTAGGAGCAGGAGTAGGTTTTCTCGATGGTACTTTATTATCAGTTGTACCTGGGTAGTTAGATTCCTTTTTTGCATAAAATTCAGGAAAAATCTTACTATATTTAGGCACGATTATAATTATGTACAAGTGTGTAAGAATAGTAGATTACACCGAGGCAGTAGATTACACAAGAGTCGCCATGTTTCTGACGCCATCTTGTATCCTTCAAATTTTGAAAGCTCTTAAAAATATAGAGTCCAATTTGGCCCTGAAGGGTCATTGTCCTGATGGCAGCACTGGGTTTGAGTTGTAGGGGTTGGCTGGACCAGACTATAATGCAAGAGTCCTCCACCGCTGCTCAGGGCTGATGCAGGCTGCGTCCAAACCGCACGCTCTTCTGATCTCTGTGGGGCTAATTGGCGTCAGTAAAATTGTAAGTTGTTCCTTAGCGGGTGTAGGATAGTGTTAGTGTGCGGTGATCACTGGTCAGCGCAGACGCGTTGGGACGAGGAGCTTGTTTCGGCGCTCTATCTCTAAACTAAACTAAACTAGTCCTTATTCTGAGTGTGTGGCCTTTTTGTAAATTCCTCAGTCAGGGGAAATAAATTCCCTTTATCCAACCTGCTGAATCTTTTAAGTATCAATGAGAAGAACTGAATTTTATTCAAAACATAAATGTTGAGATATAGCGTGGAAACAGGCCCTTTTGATCACTGAGTGCACGCCAACCAGCAATCACCCATTCTATCCTGCTCACTTGGGACAATTTACAGAAGCCTACAAACCTGCACGTCTTTGGAATGTGGGATGAAACCAGAGCACCCAGAGAAAACCCATGTGGTCACAGGGAGAACGTACAAAATCTATATAGGCAGCACCCGTCGTCAGGATCGAACCCATGTCTCCAGCGCTGTAAGGCAGCAACTCTACCGCTGCGCCACTGTGCCGTCCCAAATTCTGGTGAGCACAGACCAAGTTTACAATACTTAACCATTCATCCCTGGAGTCAGGCCACTGAATCTAATTTCTCCATGGCAAGTTGTAATTTATTCACTAAGAAGACTAAATTGGTGCATAATAATCTAGGCGCAGTCTCCCAAATTGCAGTTTGGCATTTTCACTCTTGTACCCATATCACGACATATAAAGCCATCTCGAACTCCAGCTGTACCTATGTGTCAGCTTCCAGCAGCCAACTATATTTCCCTTTGAACATGAAATTTCCTCAATATGCCATCGATTATAAAATACTTAGCTTTTCTGTTTTGTGTACCAAAGTGATTGACCTTTCACGTCTCTTCATTATATCCCATCATTTATATTCTCCTCCGCTCACATGAATATATCTCCAAGAATCATCTCTAGATCAGCTAAGATAGACACAAAATGCTGGAGTAATTCAGTGGGTCAGGCAGCATCTCCAGAGAAAAGGTGTCGATGCGGGTCTGAAGAAGGGCCTTGACCCGAAACATCACCTATTTATTTTCTCCAGAGATGCTACCTGACCCGCTGAGTTATTCTAGCATTTTGTGTCTATCTTTGGTGTATACCAGCATCTGCAGTTCCTGCCCACACATTTCCTCCATATTAACTAATCTGGAAATATGACCTTTTGTCTACTTGCACACTTCTTCAAGGTAGTTTGTGTCTCAGCTACATGCTACCTCAATGATTTGGGTGAGAATCATTATGAGACCCCACCGGTTACATCCTACAGAGCACCATTAGCTCCCATTCTTGTCATTTCATCCGAGAACCAGTTGTCAATCCATGTCATTACATTAGTCCAAACTCCATGAATGTATATGGAAAAGGCAGATTTCGAGAAAATTATAGCATTTACCCACAATGATATAACTTACTGTCAATGTGTATGCTCAAACCTTATGTAGGTTTTCAGAAACAATGGAACAAAAGAATTGAAAGGAGAATGAGATGGGAGGATAAGATGGGAGGTTAAGAGGGGAGGAGAAACAGCTTCTTGCAGAAGCCAAGAGGAGACAAAGATAAGTGAAGAATGGAGATGGGTGAATGGGGTGAAGGGGGTGAATGGGTCAGGCTGGTTGGAAGGAGAGGGAGAAGGAAAGGGAACAGATGATGGGGAGAATAAAAGGGAAAGGAAGAAGAAGAGAAGAGACAAGGAGAAGGCAGAGGAGAGGGTTGAAATGAAGGATAGTCAGAGATAGACGAAAATTAGTGGGAAGGGAGAAGAAAGTGCAGAAATGTTTAACATTGTTTGTAGGTTCTTGATTGTCACAGATATTGCATTTTACTATTGTCATGGTGCTAGATTTTCTTCACAAGTTAGAAGAACCAACTTATTTGGTCAATATTAACAATAGTAAATCATTAAAATGTTTATTTCATTTTGCTTTCATATCTACAGACAAAGCCAAAATGATTATGGCAATAAGTTTCATAGGAAATGTGCTTTATCCTTGACCTGCCTGCTGAAAAATAGCTAGTATTGAAATGTTGCTGATAAAATAATTTATCAGTATTAAAATAGGAAAATCCATGTCATATCTAAATGAAAATGAATGAGAGTGGAGGAGGCTCCTGACACATTACTGCGACGGATGTTTTTAATAATACCTTATGTATTGTAGTGAGAATTGGAGATGCTCTCTCCATCTCTTCTTCCAGTTCGTTCTGGTACCTACAGTAGCATCATGCACAGTGAAAACAGACATAGTGTGGCATTTATCCCTGTAGCTAACTCTCGGAGTCTGCTCTCTTTCCAGTCTAAAATGGCCAAGTGCAATAAACACTATAGCGGCTGAAACTGAATAAAATTTCAAAAAGCTCATGGTGAAGCATAAACCAAGTAAATGTTTAATTGAATGCACACCCAAACACCTGAAGCAAACAGATTTACATAGACACAAAAGCTTACAAGGTATAATTCACATAAATATATGTTGTTCTATTCCAGTCATTAGCCTCCCTTGGAGTGCAAATGCATTAATAACAATGCATGGTGGTTTTATATAGCCTGTGTCTGTCAGGTAATATGGAGTGCATTGATGGAAGGATGTGGGTTGCTATATGTAAGGCAATGCGAGCTTGTTTGCCTTAGTCATAGACTCACAGCATTGAAAAAGGTCCTTTAGTCCCACTTGTCCATGTCGGCCAAAATGCCCCATGTACACTAGTTCCACATGCCTGCATTTGGCCCATATCCCTCTAAACCTTTCATATCCATGTACCTGTCCAAATGTCTTTTTAATACTGTTATCGAACCTTCCTCAACTATCTCCTCTGGTAGCTCGTTCCACACACCTACCACCCTCTGTGTGAACAAGTTACCCCTCAGGTTCCTATAGAATCTTTCCCTTCTCATCTTAAACCTATATCCCCTGGTTCTTAATTCACCTACTCTGGGTAAATATAAAGACTGTACATTTCCCCTATCTTTAGAGTTTAGGGATACAGAGTGGAAACAGGCCCTTCAGCAAACTCAGCCCATGCTAACCATCAACCCTACCCTAAATCTATGTTATCCCATTTTCACATCCCAGGGGCAACTTAAGAAGCGAACCTGCATGTCTTTAGAATGTGGGAGGAAACTAGAGCACCAAAAGAAAGCCCACGCAGTCTCTGGGAGAATGTACAAACTAAACAGAGACAATGCGTGTAATCAGGATCAAACCCAATTCTCGGGCTCATGAGGCAGCAGCTCTATAAGGTTTTGAGAACTGAATGCGGAGCTGGCTTCTATTGGATTGTGCCTTTTAACCATTTTAACTAAGAAAGTACCAGTGGCACCATAGCATAAGTCCAATGTGCCAAATGGAAAAGATGTGATCGCTGATGTATGCATGTACCTTAGTTCGGTAAATGCCATATGACTAGTCCTTAAGTCATTGAGATGCAGCAGCAATTGAGTAATTGCAGAGAGAAGGACTTATGAAGTCAGGCAAATTATGCTATTTGTTCAGAAATGGTGGAAGATATCACTTCAATATTCAGCCCTCATCTCTCAAAGTATCCATCCGCTTATTTATAGGGGGGGACTTAAACTCACAACTTTTAATGGAAGTTGCCTGAAAAGCCATGGACGACACACAAAAAAGAGATGCAACATAATTATTTATATACATTTAGTTTTTTGTTATAAAGAATAGTAAGATTAAACGAGAACTTACCAGTTTGAAGTTTGATCTGTATTTTATGAGGAGTTACGATGAGGGATTACGTGAAGAGCCTGCTCAGCACGCATGCGCGACATACTTCAAAGCAGCGGTGTGGAATCACAGACAGACACAGTTATTGAAATAAACATAGTAAAGAAAAGGAGACCTTAGTTATCAGTTTGACCCATATTATTGAGGGTGGGAGCGGAGGGCACGTAATCCCTCATCGTAACTCCTCATAAAATACAGATCAAACTTCAAACTGGTAAGTTCTCGTTTAATCTTACTATTTTACTTCGGAGTCACGTGAGTGACTACGTGAAGATTTTAAAGCTCTGTGATTTCAAACCGTGTAACAGTTCATACTTCGCTCGCTGCCGAAGTCTTTCGAGGGAGGAAGTATGTTATCGTAATCAACCATGAATCTGTTTGTAAAAACAATAATGGTGTTATTAACAACAACAAGACCAAATGCTCCCCCGGGCTTAAATTATATATTTTTTGCAGATTATTTTTCTGCAAACGATACAGGTTCTGTCAGTAGTTTGGTATAAACGTTTGGAACGTATACTCCCTAGACCACCCCGCTGTAGCCAGGATGTGGTCCATTGGCACGTCCATCCTCTTAGTCACTGATGTGGATGCTGTCCTGGTGGAGTAAGATTTATACACGTTAATATATACTCCAGCAACTCCCAGTACCTGCTTGAGCCACTTGAGATAGTTTGGCTCGTCACCCGACCATAACGTTTCTTGTGGCTGACCCATAAGGCTTTTTCTCTCCCTCGAGGATTACTTATTGTGTCGATGTAGTTCAATAAGTGGGTCATGACACATAACCGTGGTTCAGGTGGGTATGCCCGGAATTCCATAATTAGACCTGATGTTCCTGGTCTGCTCTGTTTGCCCAGTCCCTAATGGTAATGTAACATAGTGTAGTGGACCATATTGTCCAATCGTAGTGGATGGAGGAAACTGGACTCTTTGTGCTGAGACAAGGCCATCAGCATGTCCCTTCAGGGTGGGCTGTTCCAGGGTGAGGGACCTGGCTGGTGACCATTCCCTAAGGTACGTCAGGTCCATACTGACATCCCAGATTTGGGTGTACCTGGGTCTGGGGGATTAACCTCTCCTAAATTTGATCACCAGCGGGAGGTACCCTATGGCCTGTGGTCCTGGTGCCCGAGTTAAGTAGGCTGACAGAGCACTTCTGGCTGAATCCTTCATTGTGGTGAAGACCTGCCAGAACTCCAGTACAGGTTTGTTGTAGTTGAATATGTAGTTCCTGTATTTGAATGGTATCTTCCCACTTCTTGATGTTCGCCAAGTATGTTCCCTAGTGGATATGCGATGGGATGCTATCCTTGTGTTGATAGCGCTATTGACAATCCAGGCCCAGCAGAGGTCTTCCCAATTCTGCAATCCAGGCCCAGTGATGGTCTTTTCAAATCTGCAATCCAGTAGTTTAATTTATCGTGGCATGTGCATAGTACCCGACTAATGAGGCCGTAGTACCTGATGAGGCAGGAAAAAAAGGGGGAAAAACATAGATTAGATTCCCCCCTCACGCTTCCTAATTCAGTGGGAATGAATTCATTGCCCCTGCCTCAAATTTGGTTTCTTCGGACATACATCGGTAGGTGGAGAATTCAATTGAATACAGTGAAATCGATATCGGGTGTTCCATATTGCTTTGTAATTCCAGCAATACTTGGGTTTAATATGTCTGTTTACAGTATTTAGCTCACCTAGTAAGTAAGTTTGCTGATGGTCGTATATTTTTGACGACCTGTAGTTTCCAATTGTTAAATAAATGTCACATGATATCGATTTATTCTGCCCAAGTGGTTTGTGCATGTCACTATTGTGATGTTGTTAATTATAAAGTCCTAGTGGCGGCGCGGCTCTGGCTGCAGCGGCTCTCCGGCAGTCCTGTTTGTTTTGTGTTTTTTGGGTTGTTTATTTTCGTTTTGGTTAGTCTAGTTTTGGTTTTTAGTTTGTGTTTTTTGGGGGGGGGGGGTTGAAACGGGGCTTGCTGTCTCTCCCTGCGGGGGAATGCGACTTTTTTGTCGTATTCCCCTTCTCTGCCTCCGTCTGCGCTGAGGCCTAATGGCGGAGCTGGCGACCTCGAGGCTCAGGAGGCAGAGCCTGCCAGGACTCGCACTGAGCTCGCTCCCGTGAGGACGGCCCGGCTCGGGGCTGGAACAGGGCTTTCGTGAGGGGCTGTGACGCTACCGTGATGACGGCCGGCCCGAGGAAGGAACGGTGCTCCCGTCGGAGTAGCCGAGCTCGGGGAGGTACGGCGTTCCCAGCCTGAGGGAGGAGCGGTGCCCGGTCGGGGCGGCCCAGCCTGAGGGAGGAGCGGCGCCCGGTCGGGGCGGCCCAGCCTGAGGGAGGAGCGGCGCCCGGTCGGGGCGGCCTGGCCCGAGGGAGGAGCGGCGGCCTGGCGTGAGGCTGAGACGGTGGCAGTACTCACGTGAGGGCGATCCGGCTCGGGGCTGGAACGATGCTCCGGGGGCTGGGACGGCAGTTCTGGTGGCGGTGGCCTGAGACCGGGAGTTCGGCCGCGGGCCAGCGGCTGCGTCAGCAGGTCTGGTGAGCGGCAGCTTCGACTACCCCGGGCCGCGGTGTTTGAGCCGCGAGGACAGGTTTTAACATCGCCCGGGGGGTATCGCCTCAGCGCAGAAGGAGAAGAGGAGGGAAGAGACTGCAGCCCTAAGACTTTTGCCTCCATCACAGTGAGGAGATGTTGGGTGGACTCACTGTGGTGGATGTTAATATGTGTTTATTGTTGTTTTTTATTGTATTGTATTATATGTATGACTGCTTAAATTTCGTTCAGACTTCGGTCTGGATGACAAATAAAAGGCTATTCTATTCTATAAACGAACATGCAAAATGGTGCACTGCAGGATAATATGCTTTGCCAATAGAGCGTACTCAAATTTCCAAACTAGGTTTTACGCCTAGTGTCTATAGTGATGACGACTCCAGATTAGTCCATATGCCACCATGTTTTGGGTGAAGGTAGTTTAAACATTAGCACCTAGCCTTAATGGAAGGTTCAAGTTAAGTAGCTGGAACAGCTGCTACTAACTCCCAATACTCTTGCCACTGTTGAATGGTAGGTAAATACCATTAATTGTTACAGGTTGTGTCATACTGACTCTCCTATGCCAAGTTAAAGATAAGTGGGTAGAGTGTTGAATACCAAATAGTCAACGGTAGAGGATTTATATTTCAAGGTACTGCAATACTGGTTGATGCGTAGAGTGGACGGAACAAGCCCCTCCCCATCTCCCTGTTCCAAATCAATTGATATATGGTCCCTTGATAAGGGACGAGTCAAAATAGAACTAACAACAACAGATACTCCGCTTGATCTTAGTCAAGGCTGAGAGCGATGGTTTCAATCGTAGATCTATCTGGATTGCATGACAGCTCGGCTAAAAGAATAATAGCTAAAGCTGTGATAGCTATACCCATGGATTAGTCGTCGTTAATATCATTGGAACATGCCATGACGATAGTTCCTTAATATAGCCAGGGCTGGTTAGAATATCTGGAACCAGTTTGGCTGTAATAGCCATAGTCGATAATTAATACTGCCAAGTTATCTCCAAGTTTTTTGAATGGGTACTGAATAGTATGCATCTTTTAAGTTGATGTCTACCATTAAGTATGCTTGGAATGAAAGGTTGGCAGTTTCAATATTCCAAGCGTGGCCTGGCGAGATACTCAAGTGGCAAGTCAATGACGGTGCGACATATACCATGTTAGGATTTTTAGAGTCAAAGGTTCATACTGGGTTTATTATGACCCCTTGATATCAATGATGGCGACATTACCATCTTGGTTAGTTGGTACCAAAGGTTCATATAGGCTTCTATATGACCCCTGTATAATTATTACCCCCAGTTGCTAGTCCCTCATGTTCTTATTAGTGGGAGGATAGACCCCTAGGGTGCATGCTGTACTGGTATTGTATGGTCCCTGGGAAGGGACATATCAGATATAAACTGATAAGGCAGTTACTACTAATCTTAGCCAAAAGGCCGAGCAGGATGGGATCAAATTTAATTTTATCCTTGAATGCTTTGTTAGTACAAACCCTTCATCTTTTGTGTGATGGCAGGAACCATACTTATCTTATTTTACTGTTGTTCCGTGGTGTGTTCATCTCTTCGGTTTCCGGTTCCTTGTCCGTAGGGATGGTGTTGTTGGGGGTGGCACATTTTTCCAGGGGGCCCGCTCTGGACCCTGGCCTGAAAAAACAGGGCTTACTGGGGGTTGGCATGCGGGCCCCGAGCTTACACCAGTACTATTAGGTGGACGCCTACTGGTGGACGCGTAGAGGCACTGCTGCTGGTTTTGTGTGGTGCTCATTCCAGACCCTGCCCTCTAGATGCCGAATTTTGGATACTTCTCCAATTTTTTAGGCTTGGTTTGATAACTTAGCCAGCTAGCAGGATCTGTGGTTGAGAGGTCGGCATTCTCACAGTCCTGTAATTTTTTAAGTTGAGGGCAGGTTTTATAACTTCCTAAGAAGTTGCAGAGCACTGCAAACAGTAGGGTCAGGTGTTTTGCCATACTACCCTGTCCCTCTGAAATGAACATGCGAAATGATAACCGACGTCAGGGATATCAAACGCATTTTAAGATATTTGGGTTTTAAAGCTATGCTCAATGTACCCCCCAATAATGGTGGGCACTTTGAGTAAATGCAATTTAGGGGAGGCGTGATGAATCCAACACCTCATGACTACCTGTCTTGGAGAGGTTTTTTGAAAAGAACAGGTAGTAAGCTGGCCATCAGTTGAGACTGAAAAGCCATCTCGCTAGTGGTGGAGCCACATAGCGGCCACACCCAGCAGCTCTTCCTGATCCTGTACCTCAAGCATACTCCCGATAAACTTCAGCCAGTGACCCCTCTTCTTGACCAGTCCAGTCTGGTCCCCATCAATCCCTCGACAAGGGAGATGGCCAATGCTGTTAGGCACTGGAGTGGGAGTGTTAGCTCCCTTGGCGGACTTGCCCCTGCTCCTGAGGCAAGTCTCGCTGGAGTATTTAGCTCCATGGCCTTCCTCTGGCTTGGAGAAACAGACACTCTTGTTTCTTGTTTGAAGTGCTGATTCCATCTTCCGTGTCTGTCTCCAGCCTGAGGTTGGTCCTGACCTTGCTGTTGGCTGTCTGCCGTTTTCGGGCGGCATTTCAGCGGTTCTCCGGCGGCGAGTCTCCTTGTCGGGAGTCTGCAGGGGTGCCGGCCGGTTTTTAAATTTCCCTCCAGTCCGCTGCTGTTGGTCAGACAGCTGTTTTAGCGGACTGGGCATCAGCACAGCACCCGTGTCTGTGGACCGCAGCGTGTGCGGTCCCGTTGCCGCCTCTCCCCCTCCACTGTCGGCTCCTTCCCTGGAGTCGAACGGGGGCCGCTTCCCTCTGCTGCTTTGCTCCCCCTGGAGCAAAAACAAACGCAAAGTCCCGATTTTAAACTGAAGGTAAGTACTTACCTAACAGTCCTTTCCTTCAGGCTTGTAGCGGGAGCGCCTGACTCCCGCTGCGTTGCTGTTGCCTGCGTGAACGCAATGCCGCGCATGCGTGCTGAGCGGGCTCTTCACGTAGTCACTCACGTGACTCCAAAGTAAAATAGATAGGGTAAAGGCACGAATCTTTTGCCCAGAGTTGGGGAATCAAGTATTAGAAGACATACTGTAGGTTTACGGTGAGGGAAACATGAGGGGACACTTTTTAACCCAGATGGTGATAGATAAATGGAACAAGCTGCTGGAGGAAGTAAATGAGGCAGGTATGATCACAACATTTAAGAAACATTTGGACAGATAAATGGATAGGTTAATGTTGGAGAGATTAGGGGCAAACGCAGGCAAGTGGGACCACTGTAGATGGGGCATATTGGTCAACATAGGCAAGTTTCCACGCTTTATGATTCTGACTCTCATCAGTTTATGTTTTGCGACATAAAGAAATACAGACAGTGCTCTTTCTGTATATCTCTGTGAAGCTAGAACATGTACATCCTTGAAACAGGAAGATGTTATACAGATCTTCTGGACTGAAATGTCACAAGTATTAAAAGAGGGCCATTTTTGGTAACAGGAGAAACTTCGCCACAAATAAATCACCACCTTGATATCATTGGCATTTATTGCTGAAATGTTCTGTGTTTTAATGTCAGTCAGTATGTGCAGAGGCAGTATCTTTCTACCCTCTCAATGCAGTTTGTTCCAGCCTGCCAAATATGAACATTTGGATCACAAAGGGCATTTCTATAAAATGCAGCGCAGATTCCGACAGAATAAAGTCAAATGCCAAAGTGATTATTTTTTAGCATTTCTGACATTGCTAATATGTGCCCTTTCATTATGATAATTGACAAATGAGCTGGATCTCAAATTAAATTGCCCTTTACACAGCTGCCTATCAATCATGAAATTAAGTTTTATATCAAGTAAAGAGGAATGCAGAGGGATTTTTTTTATTCCCCCTGCTAAATGGAGACTAAAAAAAACGAACAAAATAGTAACATTTACAGAAAATGAAAAAGTGAATTGATTCAATAAATAAAACCACAGCCGTGAATTCAAATCTGACTGTAAATATTGCATTGCATTTAATTAATTTCTGCTTATATCTATTCCACTGTTCAATTCACATGGATTAGCTGTAAAATTGCATTCCATATAATGACATTTAGAATTGTGTTTTTTTTTCAAACAGCACAATACCACTGCACAGATGAGTTATATTTAAGGTATTTTTGTAACCCCAGTGTGTATTAATACTCCATTTTGTGTTCTCAAATGTCGGGAGTATTTTCATTTGCTTCCCTGTACAATACGTTAATTCACTTATCAGATGCCATCTACATGTTTTCTAGTCAGTTAACACAGCAGGGTAGAGTGTGTGTACTGACTAATATTCAATTCCATTGGGTGCATTGTGACAGAATATTGAACAGGGAGCATAACAGGCACATTGCAATGCCAACCATTTTGCATTGTGGTCCTAACTGCATTTTTACCATAGATTGTTCATGAAGTACCAGATGTGATCCATCCCTTTTCCCAAGTCGGCACAGTGGCACAGTGGCACAGTCGGCACAGTGGCACAGTGGCACAGTGGCACAGTGGCACAGTGGCACAGTGGCACAGTCGGCACATTGGCACAGTGGCACAGTGGCACAGTGGCACAGTGGGACAGTGGCACAGTGGCACAGTCGGCACAGTGGCACAGTCGGCACAGTGGCACAGTCGGCACAGTGGCACAGTCGGCACAGTGGCACAGTGGCACAGTGGCACAGTCGGCACAGTGGCACAGTCGGCACAGTGGCACAGTGGCACAGTGGCACAGTGGCACAGTGGCACAGTGGCACAGTGGCACAGTCGGCACAGTGGCACAGTGGCACAGTGGCACAGTCGGCACAGTGGCACAGTGGCACAGTCGGCACAGTGGCACAGTGGCACAGTGGCACAGTCGGCACAGTCGGCACAGTGGCACAGTCGGCACAGTGGCACAGTGGCACAGTGGCACAGTGGCACAGTCGGCACAGTGGCACAGTGGCACAGTGGCACAGTGGCACAGTGGCACAGTCGGCACAGTGGCACAGTGGCACAGTGGCACAGTCGGCACAGTGGCACAGTCGGCACAGTGGCACAGTGGCACAGTGGCACAGTGGCACAGTGGCACAGTGGCACAGTGGCACAGTGGCACAGTCGGCACAGTGGCACAGTGGCACAGTGGCACAGTGGCACAGTGGCACAGCATTAGAGCTGACTACGGTTTGATCCTGACTACAGGTGCTGTCCATTGTACTTTCTCCCTGTGACCACGTGGGATTTCTCTGGGTGCTCCGATTTTCCCCCCACATCCCAAAGACGTGCAGGTTTGTAGGTTAATTAGCCTCTGTAAATTGGCCCAAGTAAAAGTGGGATAACATTGAACAGGTGTACAGGTGATCGAAGGCCGGCATGGACTCGGTGAGCCGAAGGGCTTGTTTCCATGTTGCATCTCTAAACTAAACTAAACTAAACACAGGTGGTCATGTACAGTTTGACTGCCTATGACACTCTTAAACTTATTTGCAGTTTTTAAAGTGACAAAAGAACAATGATAAATCTTCCATGATGTAAAGTAACAAGGTTTTGGCCAGATCCTAAACAAATAATACTGTTTCCTGGATGGAGTCCAGTATTAGGGAAGCCAGCATCTAAGTGATCAATTGCTTTTCATGGGCATGTTGCATAGGTGAACAGGCCTGGAAAATTGTATTGCCCTTGTCTAAGTATTTTATTTTAAGCAGATATATATTAATTTCTTCTTCAGACACAATGCCAGATTTATCTCAAAGATGGCAGTAAGCAGCAAAGAGATACTGAAGGGTTAAAGGGAGGTTTATGGATAAAGGAAATACAGTATTCATACCAATGCAGCATTCTTTCTGGGTGAAAAATAGATATGGGCAATTTTCCAACTGAGGTCGTTTGCAGTAATCCACTTTCTCGGATCAGCCAGCTTTCAAAGAGTTGGCTTAGCAGACTAGAAATAAGAAAATAAAGAATTATATGGAGTCTTTTCCATCCCCTTCAAGAAACTCCAATATAACATAACGGCTCATGATAAGTGAAATATGGCAGTCTATGTATGCAGAGCAAATTGCATAAAGTGCAGTGCGCTAGTGATCAAATATGCTTGGGAAAGGAATGAATATTGTCACAGATTCTACAATTTTAATATGGGAGTAAATTTTGGTTAACGTTAACTAAACCTCATACGTTTTTTGAACTATGGTGCAGATTTGGCAATAATTCTTCCATGCCCCTCATTATTTTTGACCTATTTATTATGTCATTGTATTTGATCCTGGTATTTTTCTCCTTTTCCCCTCAGAGGAATAGATTTCCTTTTCACATCTCGTAACATACTCTTTAACACTCTTAAATTTTTCTGGCATTTTTATTTTCAGTTCGATCTCCCAGTTAATATTTTCAGTGCCCTCCAGCAGTGTGAGCTTTATCTTGTGCAGTATTTATAAGATGTGAGTTTGCTGATAAATCAGATTTTTACAAATGCGGTGTTAAGATTTACACAGCTAACTAGTCATTCAGTAAGACGTTTACCTTGAGTGGAAATGAGGTAGATGTTAGCTTTTGCTTATTCCTGATTTCAAATTCCTTTACCATTAGTGTTCATACATTTAGCTGTCGAGATCCCTAGCTGTGGGGTTGCCTCTCTTCAGAACGGAGCTCTTTTTTGACAGGTTTTTGGTAATTTGCTTTAACATCTCCATATGTGGCTGTGTGTTATTTTCGACCTTAAGACATTCTTGAGCAGAATTAGGCCATTAGGTCCATTGAGTCTGCTCCGCCATTCAATCACGGCTGATCTATTTTTCACTCTCAACCCCATTCTCCTGGATTCTTCACTTGATCTTTGACATGCTTATTAATCAAATACCTATCAATCTCCACTTTAAAATTACCCAATGACTTGGCCTCCACCGCCATCCATAGCAATGAATTCCGCAGCTTCACAACCCTCTGGTTACAGAAATTCCTCCTCATCTCCATTCTAAAGGTATTCTAAGGCCTCTGGTCCTAGATTCTCACTACTGGAAACATCCTCTCCACATCCACTCTATCTAGGCATTTCATTATTCGGTAGATTCAATGAGATCCCCCTTCCCCTTTTGATTTATAATGGCCTTGTGAAGTATCTTCTGACATTTTACAATGTGAAAGACCGCTTTCCATTGCTCATCTGTTCTACACTAAGTTAGCTAATGTTAGCCAGCAGATTACTGTAGATACAGATTGCTTCAGTTTCTCTCCTTTGGAGAATGGAACCTTAGAGACCTGAAATATCACCTATCCATGTTATCCAAAGATGCTGCCTGACCTGTTGAGTTACTCCAGCACTTTGTGTCCTTTTGTGTATTAACCAGCATCTGCACTTCCTCGTTTCGACATCCATCCAAACAATTTGTCGCGAGATTTATAGAGTCATACAGCACAGGTCATTTGGCCAAACATGTCCAGACCAATCAAAATGCCTATCTACTGTATGTGATCCCATTTGCTTGCATTTGACCCATAATCTTTTTAAGATCTTTTTTTCATGTACCTCCCTCACTATATGCCAAATATTTTAAGCACCAGAGACTTGCGTTCGATCCTGATTACAGGTGAGGTCTGTATGGAGCCCGTAAGTTCTCCCTGTGACCACATGGGTTTCCTATTGCTGCTCCGGTTTCCTCCCACACTCCAAAGACGTACAGGTTCGTTGGTTAATTGGCTTCTGCAATTTGTGCCTTGTGTGTAAGATGGTGTTAGCGTACGGGGTGATCGCAAGGCGGCTCAGACTTGTGGGCCAAAGGGCCTGTTTCCATGCTGTATCTCTAAACTCAAAAGTCTACCACTTTTTCTAACATCCCGTTCTATATACCCATCACTCACAATGTGAAAAACCAATCCCACAGATCTCCTTTGAAGCTTTCTCCTTGCATCTAATCTAATTGTATTCTTCTCATTTGCTCGCATCATCTCCTGTCCCACACCCACCAGGATTCTCTCATTCACTCGGCAGCAGTGGGGCAGCACAGTGACGCAGCAGTAGAGTTGCTGCCTTACAGCGCTAGAGACCCGTGTTTGATGCTGACTATGGGTGCTGTCTGTATGGACTTTGTACGTTCTCCCTGTGACCACATGGATTTACTCCGGATGATCCTGTTACCTCCCACACTCCAAAGATGTACAGGTTTGTAGGTTAATTGGCTTCGGTAAAATTGTTCCTAGTGCATGGGATAGTGTTAGTATACGGGGTGATCACTGGTCTGCGCATACTCGATGGGCCGAAGGGCCTGTTTCCATGCTCGAAAGTCATTCATACACTAGGTTCAATAAAATCTACTGACTCGCATGTCTTTAAGGGCCTGTCCCACGAGCATGCGACCTGCATGCGGTGAGCGTGACCAAACCGGAAGCGGGGGCCGCGCGGAGGTTGAGTGAGTGACGTGAAGTTTGAGCGAAGTCCGCGGGAAGTTCACGCGTGACGTATGGCGTCAAGACGCTGCGTCCGGTGTCGAGACGCTGCATATGCCCGTTGAGGCGGTGCGTACGGCGTCGAGGCGGCTGCGGGCCGGCAGGCCGTTGCCGCGCGGAATTTTTGAACAAGGTCAGTTTTTCAGAGCCCCGCGCGATGTCGGGACCAGCTCCGCACAACTCCATACGGCTTCGGCGATCGAAGTGGGACCGGCCCCGCGAGGTCGTACGGCTCAAGTGACCACGTTACGTCGCACTTGCCGCATGGAGTCGCATGCTCGTGGGACAGGCCCTTTAGGATGTGGGAGAAAGTTCGAGCAGTGGGGGAAGCCCTCATTGTCTCAGGGAAAATGTGTAAACTCCCTGCGCACATCGACGCAGGTCACGTTTGAACCTCTGCTAGCTGCATGACTGCTCCACCCCTGCAGTCATGCTTCTCAGTTTTGGATATTTCATGAAAAAATATAGATTTGAATTAGTTTAGTTTAGAGATACAGCGCAGATACAGGCCCTTCGGCCCTCCGATGAGCGATCCCCATACACTAGCACTATCCTACACACTAGGGACTGTTTACAATTATACGAAGCCAATTAACCTACAAACCTGTACGCCTTTGGAGTGTGGGAGGAAATCAGAGCACTCGGAGAAATCCCACGTGGGTCACGGGGAGAACGTACAAACTCCGTGCAGACAGCACCCGTACTTAGGATCGAACCCCGGTCCCTGCCGCTGTAAGGCAGTAACTCTACCGCTGCACCACCGTGCCGCCCCAAATCTCGAACGATTTGGTTCTGATACAGATCACATAGGAAAAGGTGATAAACTAGCTGTAGTAATGAAGAACGGCAGTTCCTGTACAGTTCCTGTAACCATAATTTAGCTCCTTCATATGGTCGTAGTCAAACAGCATGGAAACAAGCCCTTCGGCCCATGCCGACCGATGCCCCATCTATATTAGGCCCACCTGTCCATGTTTGTCCCATATCTCTCTAAACCTTTCCTGTCCATGTACCTAAATGTCTTTTAAGTGTGATAAATAATTTGGTATTTTTCCGAATATTAATTCAGAGGAGAAGCAAAGGAATGGTGAGCTAATTAAAGAAACAGACTTTAACTGAATGAGTGCATGCAATTGCAATTGATTCACAATGTCTGTAAGAAGAATTGTTTGGTAATTATGTAATTGAATGTTTTTTCTCCAAATATCTGCGAAACAACTAACATCTCAGAGGCAGGAATAAAAATTCACTGGTCATTCAAGAGACGTACAGGTTTGTAGGTTAATTGGCTTGGTATAAATGTAAAATATAAAATTGTCCCTAGGGTGTGTAGGGCAGTGTTAATATATGTGGATCACTGGTCAGTGTAGAATCGGTGGGCCATAGGGCCTGTTTCCAAAGTCATATCTCTAAAACTAAAAAACTAAAAAACTAACGATAGTTGAAGCCAATAACTGGCAATTGTTTTCTTTGTACGCCTATAATGGGTTGAATGATCTCTCTAAACTGTATTTATTTTTCTGATCTTTGTCATTGCTAACTAATCCGTTGACTTAGAACTTTCTATAGTTGAATGTGAAAGAGTTATAAACCACATTTAATAACTATTTGTTGTTAAATTTAAATTCATTGAAATATCTGTGAGTTAAATACCTTACCCAATATATTACTGAGGCGCTAGCTAGAATTTTATAGATTGATGCCTGCTATAGTCATACTGCATGGAAACCGGCCCTTCAGCCCAACTTGCCCACACTGACCAACATACCCCATTTACACTAGTCCCACCTGCCTGCATTTCACCCATATCCCTCTGAACATATCCTATCCAAATGTGATAGTGCCTGGTTTAACTGCCTCCTCTGGCAGCTCGTTCCATGTACCTATCACCCTTTGTGTCAAAAGGTTGCCCTACAGGTTCATATAACTATTTTCCTCCCCTCACCTTAAAACTATGCCCATTGTTTCTTGATTCCCCTACTCGGAGTAAAAGACTCGGTGCGTTATCCCATCTATTTCTCGCATTAAATTTTACACCTCTATAAGAACACCCCTCATCCTCCTGCGCTCCATGGAATAAAGTCCAAGCCTGTTCAACCTCTCCCTATAGCTCAGGCCCACAAGTCCTGGCAACATCTTTCCTATAACAGGGTGACCAAAATTGAACAATATCTTCTAAATGTGACCTCACCAATGTTGTGCATAGCTGTAACCTGACCTCCCAACTTATATACTCATTACTGAAGACAAATGTGCTGAAAGCTTTCTTGACCACCCCATCTACTTGTGACACCAGTTTTCAAGGACTATGTAGCTGGACTCCTAGATCCCTCTACAGTTCTGTTCTGGATCTCCAGTGAGGTTGTTGCTGTAAGTATGGGCTAATGCTTTCAACTTATGCAATGTTCTACGAAGCATTCTTAATTGGAACTAATTATTGTAGAGGGAAGACATGTAAATTAATTCTTGGTGGGAATCCACTGCTGAGTTTAGGTTCATGTTCTCCACGTGGAGAAAGGCCAAGGAATGAAGCTAATGTGATTTTAAAGAGTGGCACAGCCTCTGTGGTCCTCTGTGGTACATTGGGTCCTCAGCAATGTACAATTCATACTCATGACACAGATGAAGGGATGTAATGTATTGTGTTCAAGAAAATGCAATAATTAAGGAAGCCCATCGACACCTCTACTTCTTTAGCAGATTGAGGAGATTCAGTATGTCGATGAATACTCTCTTGAACGTCTACAGGTATAGGGTAGAGAGGATATTGATTGGTTGCATCATGGCTGGGTTCGGAAACTCGAATGCCTAGGAATGAAGATTACAAAAAGTGGTGAACACTTCCCTATCCATCATTAGTACTGAACTCCCCACCATCGAAGGGAGTTGCTGCTTCAAAAGGTCAGCCAGCATCATCAAGGACCCACACCACCCCAGCCATGCTTTCAATTCACTCCTGCCATCGGGAAGAAAGTACAGGAGCCTGAAAATTGTTACGTCCAAGTTTAGGAACAGCTTCTTCCCAACAACCATCAGTCTATGAACTCCAACTGAACTATGAACTGGCTTGATTACACTAGAGTCTTCGGGGGTTTTTTTGCACAATATCACTCTTTTTATTTACTGAACATTTTTTAGTCCGAAGAAGGGATCCAACCCGAAACGTCGCCCATTCTTTTTTCTCCAGAGATGCAGCCTAACCTGCTGAGTTACCCCAGCACTTTGTGTCTACCTTTGGTATAAACCAGCATCTGCTTTCTCTTTGTTTCTATTCTTTTTTTTAAATAGTTGTTTATGATATTATCCATTGTGCACTGTTTACAAACCTGTTCTGCTGCTGCTAGTAAGAATGTAATTGTTCCATTTTGGTACTAATGACAATAAAGCACTCTTTACTCTTGAGATCGCTGATGATATCAAACAGGACAGGAAAGCAAACTGCATGGAGACAAAGGTTTGGAAAGAATAGAAGCAGCTTAAGTGAATGGGCAAGATTGGAAAGATGGACTATAATGTGGTAGAATGTGAGATCATAGATTTTGCTTGTAAAAAGTGAAAAGCTTGTCTTTTAATGGTAAATAAATCTAGCTAATATTGGTTTGCAGCTGGATTCTTGTATGGTGAGAAATATATCGCAAGAAGTTACTTCGAGTCATGGAGTCCCAGCCATGCAGTGTGAAAACAGCCCCTTCGGCCCAACTTTCCCACACCGGCCGACATGCCCCATCTAAACTAGTCTCACCATACATGCTTTTGGCCCAAATCCCTCTAAACCTACCCTATCCATGTACCTATCTAAATGTTTCTTAAATGTTTAGAAACTCATAGGAATAGTGAATATTTAACAAGGCAAATAACAGGTTGGCCTTTACTGCAAAGACTTTACTACCGAGAATAAAAGTTGAGGAAGATTTTCTGCTACTGCACAGTACTTTTGCTGAGATCCTACAGGCATACCTGCAGTTTTGTTTTATGTACGTTAGACGGGATATATTGATCTTTGAGGTAGCGTGAGGTCGTTTCATTAAATTAGGCTTGTCCGTCGAGAAGAAATTGAGTAAAATCAGAGGTAGACACAAAATTCTGTAGTAACTCAGCGGGTGAGGCAGCATCTCTGGAGAGAAGGAATGGGCAACGTTTCGGTTCGAGACCTTTCTTCAGACTGATGTCAGGGGAGGGGTCGGGACAAAGTTCTACGAAGCATTGGAACTAATTATTGTAGAGGGAAGTAAAATCGAGCTGTGTTCAGAGCAACAGGAGTTGATCTCACTGAAACATAATTTGAAAGAATCCAACATGATAGATGTAGAGAGACTGTTTTCTCAGGCTGAGGAAAACTTGACCTGATATTTATGGAATCAAGAAACAAAGTCAACTGCTCAGGAGTGAGATGAAAATGATTTTGCTCCAGTCACTTTAAATATTTAGAATTCTTCAACCTCAGAGGGCAAGTGGTGCCTCGTGATTGTGTAAACACAAAAAAAAATCAATACATTTTTGAACGTTCAGGGAGGTGTGAATTTTGAAGCATTGTCTCATCCATAATCTTACTGAAAGATGAAGCAGGATCACGGGAACATTGTCCTACTGTTGATTCTAGTTATATGTTTTGATGTGTACATGAGTAAAGCAAGAGGCCTTCTTAAATCTTTGACCATGTTCTCATAGCATTAATGATCCCTGTCTTAACTCCATCCTCTTGTCTTGGCTCCGAATTCTTTTATACCCTCAGCTGAAAGATCTGAGTGTCAAAGACTGATCAAAGATCTGAAATTATTAATTAAACTGCCATGCCAAAAATATGCTACATGGGTGACTAAAATGGTTAGATATATTGCTATTACTGTCAGCATGGTGCTCATTACATTCCCTTTACAATACTTGGCGCATTTATGATCATCTTATATCCAGTAATGACCCAGATACTTTGCAAATAGTCTTCTAACATTCTAATTATAGCTTTAATCAGATTACCTTTGGAAAGGTTTTCTGTTATATTGATTAAGACCTGCCAGCCTCCATATTTGGTTGGATCATTATCCTTGAGTTAATCACAATATCTGCTTCTAAATGTTCATTACTGAAATTGCACTTTAACATTTACGCTGATATTTCCGCCTGAATATTAATTGGACCACCTTGTGGTGACAGTTTCCCTGGTATTAAATTAAATCTTAAAAATAAATATGTGGAATATTAAGAACTGGGTTGTGATGTGCAGAAAATAAGTCACAGCCTGCTTATCCCACTCCCCTTCATATGAATAAAGCATTTAGCTACTTATTAGTGAAGATCCATGGTTGTTTTAATTCATGGGAGCAGCAATGTGGCTCGGCGGTAGAGTTGCTGCCTTACAGCGCTTGCAGCGCCGGAGATCCGGGTTCAATCCTGACTACGGGTGCTGTCAGTACGGAGTTGTATGTTCTTCCCCGAACCACGTGGGTATTCTCTGAGATCTTTGGTTTCCTCACACACTCCAAAGACGTACAGGTTTATAGGTCAATTGGCTTGGTATAAGTATAAATTGTCCCTAGTGTGTGTAGGATAGTGTTAATGTGCAGCGATTGCTAGTCGGTGCGGACTCAGTGGGCCGAAGTGTCTGTTTCCATTCCGTATCTCTAAACTAAATAAACACAGAAAGCATGAAAGGACTCTATTCCTTGGAGCGTAGGAGGGTGATGGGTGATCTTACAGAGGTGCACAAAATCATGTGAGGTATAGGTCGGGTAGACGCACAGAGACTCTTGCCCAGAGTAGGGGAATTGAGAACCAGAGGACATAGTTATAAGGTGAGGGGGTAAGATTTAATAGGAACCCGAGGGGTAACTTTTTCACGCAAAGGGTGGTGGGTGCATGGAACGAACTGCCGGAGGAGGTAGTTGAGGCAGGTGCTATCACACCGTTTAAGAAACATTTTGACAGGTACATGGATTGGACAGATTTAGAGGGATATGGGCCAAATGTAGGCAGGTGGGGTTAGTATAGATGGTATATGTTGGTTGGTGTGGACAAGTTGGGCCAAAGGGCTTGTTTTCCCGCTGTATAACTCTATATAGATTGTTCAATTCAACAGTCCATACAGATACTCTATATAGATTGTTCGACTTAACAGTTCATACAGATATTGTGTTTATTTTGAGTCACCTACCAACCTTCCTCATCTAAATGCTCCACTCCCTTCTCCCTCAAGTGGTTATCTAGCATCTCCTTGCACACAGTGCACCTTATTGTGCTCCACTTTCAAATGATTGGATTGAGGAAAGGTAAGGCATCAGCATCAAAAGTGTGCTTCACCTTTCATCTTTTAAGCTATACGTACCTCTCCATGCCTTTTGCTTGAACCTTAATGATTGCCTGAGGGATTGTCAAAGGGTTCTGGTGTGAATAAAAATCGATTTATTCCCCAGAGACCCAATGCGCTTCGTTCAGCTGCCGTTTCACATTGACCATTTTGGTGGACTGGGCGGGAGAACAAGAACAATACAGCTCCAAGTGGTTGGTATTCTTGTTAGAAATGAGAGTTAGAGGATGTAGAATTGGTACGGATATGGTTAATGACCCCCCCAAAGGTGGGCTTTCCATCAATCATTGTGCACTGCTGCTTTGTACTAGTGCTGGGCCTCTCCTGTCATCACATAACTGAACCACTGCTCAACAACTGGAAGAAGCTCACACTAGAGCTGATTGTAAGGATCATCTATGAATTGAAGGTTAGTTGCTGATTGATTGTTACTGGCTGTAGACATGACTTTGCAAGTGCTTTCAAGTTCTTCAAAGTTGCTTAAGTCTACAGGGAGCGGAGTGGTAGGAGCTGAAGGATATTGTATTGACATAGAGGCTTCAGCATAAGCCAATTGCTCCCAAAGTGAATGCATTAGTAAGCATTTCTTCTGGACTGAAGCAGCACGAGAAAGATAAGCTGAAAATGCTGAGCACAATATATTCAGGAGGTGGCGGAGAGGAGAATAGGATACCATATACCATAGCAGGACACCATATTTAGTTTGGAGATACGGCACGGAAACAGGCTCTTTACCCCACCTAGTCCACGCTGACTAGCGATCCCCGTCGCTAGCACTATCCTGTACACAAGAGACAATTTACAAATTTTTCCAAGCCAATTAGCCTACTACATACAAGACATGTATGTCTTTGGAGTGTGGATGGAAACCAGGGATCACGGAGAAAACTCATGCAGGTCACGGGGAGAACGTTCAAACTCTGTACAGACGGCACCATAGCCGGGATCGAACGCAGGTCTCTTGCGCTGTACGGCAGCAACTCTACCAGGAGATTGCATTGATTCATCTTTTCAAGGAATATTTAATGTTTAACTACATTGATTAGTCTGACATCACATACTGGGTAATGATGGTAGATTTCGGAAAATATTAATAGTGGTGCTGGCTCAAAAGGTTAGATTCCCCAGTTGTGCTTTTATTTTTAACGTTCTCTAAGTTCATATTTTCTTTGCTGGAGGCCATTAGCTAATTAAATTGATACAAGAATGTAGAGGCATTGTGGTTATCATTAACAATGATTAGTTTTCAACAACAATTCTGTATTATTGTTTGAATTCCACAATTGTTGTAGTGGGACATTTTGAACCACCTGGTTTTTGGATTACTAGTCTTGGCATCTGGAGTACTGTGTAATAACAAGGAACTGTAGATTGTGATGTATACCGAAGTTAGACACAAAATGCTGGAGTAACTCAATGGGTTATGGATAAGGACAACATGGATAGGTGATGTTTTGGGTGCAATCAATCTGAAGAAGAGACCCGGTCCGAAATGTTACTTATCCATTTTCTCCAGAGATGCTGCCTTACCTGCTGAGTTGCACCGGCATTTTGTGTTTAACTGGAATACTACTTTGGCAATTTAACAGCTGTACCATCATTTTACCTTCAAGAGATATTTGAATCTGATCATAATTTCTCTTCCTCTGTAGTCCATGGTCACATTGAAGGTGGTTACTGTGGCTCGCTATGCAAAGAGGGTAAACTACTGCACAAAGTAAAGGACAGGGCAAGTGCTGGACTTTGAAGGATTGCCTGTTTCCCTGTGGTTCAGAGTGGCATTGACTGCACACATTTCACTTTGCTTACATCTTATGTCAACTCTGCCATACACTTGAAATGATAGACTCACTCCCACAATATAGATGATTGAGGAACAGCATCTCATATTTCGCTTGGGTAGCTTACAAGCATTATGAATATTGATTTATCTAACCAAGTAACTCCAGCATAGAGTCCTTTCATGCTTTCTGTGTCCATTTGTGTATTAACCAGCATCGACAGTCTGAAGAAGGGACTTGACACAAAATGTCACCTATTCCTTTTCTCTAGAGATGCTGCCTGACCTGCTGAGTTACTCCAGCTTTTTGTGTCCATCTTCGGCGTAAAGTAGCATCTGCAATTCCTTCATACACTCCTATTGTTCCTTGTTTCCTCAAGTAAGTAGGATACTAGCATTATCTCACGGCATAAGATAATTAACCTGAAATATAAAGCGTGAGCAAATCAATGCAGACAGATACAGATGGAACTAAGCTGACCAGTCAAACATCACAGTGAATATGATTAAAATACTTTAAATTGCTTGTTGACCTGTAATGTTTTATTCCTGAGTTATAAATGTTAAGATTCATGGTTAATTTGCTGCAGGGTGAAACAATTAAACATTGCAACAAGTTGAAAGAGAAAACAGACAATGGGAAACCTCAAGAAGGTCCTGGTTGCAGACAGAATCTTTAATGTCACACAAAGCTTTAATCAATCCTGCAACAGAATAGTACAGTCTTCCAAGTTCAGAAGGGAAAAAAAAAATCCATTGCTAATGAAACAGACACATTATGGAGTAAAACCATTAGCCTCTCGTTAGTAATTTTTACTGATCTACAAACGCTGATTGCCTTTGTTAATTACTTGCTCCAGGGAGGAAGACACCATGGCAAAATAGTTGACAAAAGGTAGCAGAGTGTTGGAATTAAGAAAAAGGAGCCTGCATTTACACAGAGCCGTTCCAAACTTCAGAGGTTCCCAAAGTTCTTTACCATCGATTATGTTTTTTAGAATATATTCTATGTGGTTGTGTAGTAATGGTTGTACCTAGATTACATCATAAATAGCAACTTGTACAGCAGTAGAGTTGCTGCCTTGCAGCGCCAGAGACCCAGATTCAGTCCTGACCACAGGTACTGTCTGTACGAAGTTTATACGTTCTCCTTGTGACCATGTGGGTTTTCTCTGGGTGCTCCAGTTTCCTCCTACACTCCAAAGGCCAACAGATTTGTAGCTTTATTGGCTTTAGTTAAATTGCAAAATAGTGTTAGTGTGCGGGGATCACTGGTCAGTACGGACTCGGTGGGCCAAAGGGCCTGTTTCCACGCTGTATGTCCAAAGTCTAAATACCTGTAGACCATGGCAATTTTATTTATACATTTTAAAGTGATTTTGAAGGAGAAGATGAAGACGAATGATTCCCTTTATTGATGTGGAATGAATAGTGGTCAGGACATAGGGTAGAATATCTCTGAGTTTTTAATTATTTAGTTTTGAGATACAGCAAGGAAACAGGCCCAAGTCCACGCTAACCATTGATCACCCGTTCACACTAGTTTACCCATTTTAGCATCCATTCCCCATGCATTAGGGGCCTTATTTACAGAGGCCGAATAACCCACAAACCCATATCTTTGGGATGTGGAGGAAACCGGAGCACCCGAGGGAAACCTTCGCGATCACAGGGAGAATGTGCAAACTCCACACCGACAGCACCCTAGGTTAGGATCGATCCTAGGTTACTGACGCCGTGAGGCAGCAGTTCTGCCAACTGACACAGTGTGCTGCACTAAGTAATGCAGGTTATAATAGCATTGTAAATTATTTCAAATGGATCCTTGCTTTACTTCTATACTGAATGATATGAACACAAGTAGTGTCTATTTGAGAGGCGGCACAGCGGTAGAGTTGCTGCATTACAGCGCATACAGCGCCGGAGACCCGGGTTCGATCCCGACTACGGGTGCTGCCTGTACGGAGTTTGTACATTCTCCCCGTGACCTGCATGGGTTTTCTCCGAGATCTTCGGTTTCCTCTCGCACTCCAAAGACATACAGGTTTGTTGGTTAATTGGCTTGGTATAAGTGTAATTGTCCCTAGTTTGCGTAGGATAATGTTAATATGCGGGGATCGCTGGTCGGCATGGACTTGGTGGGCCAAAGGGTCTGCTTTCACGCTGTATCTCTAAATTAAACTAAACTAATCTGTTGTTTCAGTGTGTATTATAAATCTAGTGCATGGTGGACAAACCTCAATCTTATACACACACTCTCCCAGTACCAGCAACTAAGACTGAACTGAATTGAGTTTAGTTTCTCATACAGTTCAGTAGAATCTTTTTTTGTCCTTCTGTACCAAAGATTTGGAGGCATGGTGGCACAGCAGTAGAGTTGGTGCCTTATATTGCCAGAGAGCTCAGCTCAATCCTGATTATGGCTGCTTCTCTCTCCCTTCCTCTCTCCCCCTCTCTCTCCCTTCTCTCTCTCCCCTTCTCTCTTTCTCTCCTCCCCCAATCTCTCTCCCTTCTCCCTCTCTCTGTTCCTCCTTCTCTCTCTCCCCACTTATGCAGAGCAGCTATGGAAGTTGGATTGCTGGATTAACTCAGACCATTCTTCAGACCTGAAGACTGAGTTTGAAGAGTCTCGACCCGAAACGCCACCCATTCCTTCTCTCCAGAGATGCTGCCTGTTCAGCTGAGTTACTCCAGCATTTTGTGTCTATCTTTGGTGTGACAGTTGTCTCATTGCATCGGCTTTGTGTATTGCACCCCTAGAAGAGACGCTTTACATGCCGCTTGCATCTAGGTGCTGTATTTTCACACGGACCGCTGCCAGTTTTCCATTTTGCCAGAGAGAAGGGAGAGAGATGGGGGAGAGAGAGAGGAGTGGGAGAGAGAGGAGGAGAGAGAGAAGGGGGAGAGAAGGGAGCGATAGGGGGAGAGAGGGGGGGGGGGAGAGAAAAGGGGAGAGAAAGAGAGAAGGGGAGAGAGAGATGGGAGAGAAAGGGGGAGAGAGGAGGGGGAGAGAGAATGGAGAGAGAGCGGGAGAGAGAGGAGAGGGGCATAGAGAAGGTGGGAGAGAGAGAGAAGGGAGAGAGAGGAGAGAGAGAGAAGAGTGGAGAGAGAAGGGGAGATGGGAGCATGGGGGTCATTTTTCCAAGGCATAGGTTACCGGGCAATCTGAACCCAAGTATCAAGTTGCAAGCGGCCGAAGGTATGCATCCCTCGGGACAGCCCCCGCTGTGGGTCGGGTGGAGCGGAGGTGTGGGACAATGTTCATTCCTCCACAGTGATGTGATGGATGAACGAGTCTGGACCAATTGCTGACAAGTTCTGTCCCCTGGCAACATCATGTCCGTTATTTGACTTTTCTGTTGAGCGGCAGTCAGTTCGTTGGCTTGTAGGTGACGCCATCTTTCGGGTAGGTGGCGTTTTGACAGAGCGGCCATTCGGTGAGTTTGCTTTTAGGCAACGCAGCTTTTTGGTTAGTTGGCTTTTAGGTGTCCCGCCCTTTTGGTTAGTTTGCATTTAGGCGTCCCATGCTTTCGGTTAGTTGGCGTTCGTACTCTTTCGGTTTTTTGCCGTTTCGAGCTCGTTTCCATTCAGTTCTTTGGCTTCAACTTCTTTGCTTCGGCTTCTCGTCCATCGGCGCCACGTCCGCACACGAAACTATGATCTATCGGGGAACCTCCTTGCCTGAGCTCATCTGTCGCTGGCCCCAATTTGTCCCGTGTTGTTTATTTCCACTTTCTTCCCCCACTCTCCCTACCACAATCAGTCTGAAGCAGGGTCCCGACCTGTAATGTCACCTACCCACGTTCCCCAGAGATGCTGCCTGTTCGGTTAGGTTAATCTAGTTTAGAAGTCCAGGCCGACCGGCGATATCCGCACACTAACGCTATCCTACACACACTAGGGAAAATTTACAATTTTACTGAAGCCAATTAGCCTACAAGCTTGTACGTCTTTGGAGTGTGAGAGGAAACTGGAGCTCCCGGAGAAAACCCACGCAGGCCACGGAGAGAACGTACAAACTCCGTATTGACAGCACCTGTAGTCAGGATCGAACCTGGGTCCCTGACAGTGTTAGACGGCAACTCTACCACTGTGCCACCAAGCCATCCTTGTATGATTCTTGTTCTACTGTGAATCCAGTGTTGTAAGTAAAGGTCAAAACTGCACACGCAACATAATTTTCAATAGCTGACAATAAAGTCTACCTTTTTTTAATACCATTTTTCTAGTTATATCCTCCAGTATCAAATTGCATTTAATAATGTCCCTGAGAAACCTTGCAATGTTTTCGCAGCACCTTCAGAAGCACCTTGATTGTGCATTGTGTGACTTTGCTTCTCACTGATAATCCAGTCGTTTTGTTTGATTTTTCTTGGGCAGACACATCATGGAAACCAAATCCTCAAATTTCTTACCGTCAAACCTTTGCGGTGGGAATGGCAATTTGTTGAGGATGATCTGTTTTTTGGTCCACATGAGTCACAGCGTTGACGCAGATATGTAATAAATATGCCTTATTAAGTCACTTGAGCACTGACACGAGGCAATATTTCTATGAATAATAATTCCTGATGTGACATTTAATTGATGCATTGCCTTAATGAGACTTTGTAATCATTTGCAGAATGGAGGACCAGTTAGAATACTAACCCGAGGCATTTTAGAATTATGTTAATTTCTTGAGCTACATTTTTTTCCTCTTTGACATTATTTGTCATCTCAAGATTATAAACCACACTCAAGTAGGAAGGAGGACTGCTCTCCTTGAATTTGATGGAGCTGGTTCCTCCACTAAATGATTTCTCCTCGCTCTTTCTTTGGACTTTAGACTTTTGAGGAAGGACATTTTTGCTATTGAGGGAGTGCAGTGTAGGGACTGTCATATGCTGAGAGAATTGAACGGCTGGGCTTGTACACTCTGGAGTTTAGGATAAGAGAGGATCTTATTGAAACATATAAGATTGTTAAGGGTTTGGACACGCTAGAGGCAGGAAACATGTTCCCGATGTTGGGGGAGTCCAGAGCCAGGGGCCAGAGTTTAAGAATAAGGGGTAAGCCATTTAGAACGGAGACGAGGACATTTTTTTTCTCACAGAGAGTTGTGAGTCTGTGGAATTCTCTGCCTCAGAGGGCGGTGGAGGCCGGTTCTCTGGATACCGGATAGGGCTCTTGAAGATGGCAGAGTCAGGGGATATGGGGAGAGAAGGCAGGAATGGGGTACTGCTTGGGGATGATCAGCCATGATCACATTGAATGGCGGTGCTGGCTCAAAGGGCCGAATGGCCTACTTCTGCACCTATTGTCTATTGTCTATTGAGATGCAGCGCAGAAACCATTTGCCCCATAGAGTCTGCACCAGCCAGCGATCACCCCGCACACTAACACTATCCTACACACGAGGACCAATTTTACAATTTTGCAGAAGCGAATTAACTTACAAACCTGCAGGTCTTTGGAGAGTGTGGTGAAATTGGAGCACCCGGAGAAAACCCACACAGTCACAGGGAGAATGTACAAACTCCACACAGACAACATCCATCGTCAGGATTGAACCCGGGTGTCTGGCGCTGTAAGGCAGCAACTCTACTCCTGTGCCACCGTGCTGCCACTTCTGGAGGCAGTGAGAAAGAGGAGGATGTAATTTAGAAATTCCTGTGTACCCAGACTTTGTTTAAGAAGGAACTGCAGATGCTGGAAAATCAGTCTGAAGAAGGGTCTCGACCCGAAACGTTGCCTATTTCCTTTGCTCCATAGATGCTGCGTCACCCGCTGAGTTTTTCCAGCACTTTGGTGTACCCAGACTTTCCTTCTTGAAGGTCATTCATGAACTATGTGCATTAATTTTAGCTTTAGGTTTAGCTTTGTTACATGTATCGAGGTGCTGTGAAAAGCTTTGTTTTGCATGCTATCCAATTATATAAGTTAATACGAAATATTAATACAATCAAGTCAAACTCAAGTACAACAGGTCAAGTATAGGGGAAGATACAGAGTGCGGAGTACAATTCTCAGCTTTGTAGCACACCTTATTCATAGACATAGTCCAATTTCTGCAGTGGGATAGAGGTGCATCGGAAGGGCCATTCAGAAGTCTAATAACAGAGAGGTTGAAGCTGTTCTGGTGTGCATTTTCAAGCTTATGTATCTTCTGCCTGATGGGAGCTGGAAGAAAGAAGGAATGACCAGAGCGGGACAAGTTGCTGATTATGTTGGCTGTTTTTCCAAGGCAGCGTGAAGTAGAGATGGAGTCAATGGTGGGGGCTCTGGTCTGTAAGATGGACTGGGCTACATCCTTAATTCTCTGGTCTGAAGAATGGTCCAGACCCAAAATGTTATCTATCAATGTACTCCAGGAATGTTGCCTGACCTGCTGAGTTTCTCTGGCATTTTGTGTCGTTCCTTGCCAAACCAGCATCTGCTGTTCCTTGTTTCTATTCTCTGTAATTCCTTGCGGTCTTGGGCACTTTTTTCAATGGGGGAGATTTGTGGAGTTGCCATACTCGAGTTGCCATACTCCTCTGTTGGTAATAATGACCTGAGAACGTTCAATGGTTTGTTCCTCCTGGAAAATATATACCGTATTTCCCAGCAATGAAGACGCACCTCAGTTTTGAGCCCCAGGACTGGCTGTAGTTACCAGGTTGCCTGCAAGCCCCGGGTCTTGCTGCAGTTCCGCTGTCCAGTCCCGGCGGCTGCTCACAGCCACCCGAGCTACTGAGTGAGTTGCTGGCATGATACCCGACCTCCTCCTTCTCAACGTTCCTGCCCTCCCCACACCTTTACCGCTGGCGGCCCAGCCGTGCTGACCCAGGCCAGACTGTGGAAGGAACTCTCTCCCCCACCCCCCTCAGCGGTGCTGTCCTTTTACAGCCGCTGTACTGAGGGATAGCCAAGTATATCTTTCTTGGCTAACAATCTAACCTTCGGCCTTCAAAACGCAGGTAAACTTTCGGGCCTTATTTTAGGGTAAAAAATAGCGTCTTCATCGCCGGGAAATATGGTAGTTTACTTTAGTTTATTGTCATGTGTACCGAGGTACAGTGAAAAGCTTTTGTTGCATGCTATCCTGTCAGCAGAAAAATCCATCGCAGTGGTCCAAGTTTTAAGGTAGCGCTTCAAAAGCAATACTGCATGGTGTAAATTGAGCGTAACACAACAAGAAACAGGCCCTTTGCTTCACCATGATCGTGTTGACCATCATGTACAGGTAGTTCTGCCATAATGCCATAATTAAGTTCCAAAGGAACCTCACATTGTAGAAAGCAGTGCCCATAGCAGAACAGGCTGCAGTCGCCTTCAGAGCAAGGATTTAAACAGGTTTTCCCAGTTACTATTGCACTATAACAAATGCAGTCCACAAAATGCAAGCAGTGCTCCCTGATCCATCGATCTGGTCATGCACAACTTGTGTTATGAAAATACATGGAATAAAATAAATACACATTGGTGATTTAAGTGTGTAAAAATGAATTGCAGATGCTGATTTTTGTGATTTTGGCAAGAAATGTTCCTACTCAGGAATTTGGTGAATGGTTGGTTGAAATAGGGATCCAAAATAAGATTTAGTGGTAGACACAAAGAACTGCAGATGCGGATTTATATCAAAGATAGACACAAAATGACACAGAGGGTCAGGCAGCATCTCTGGAGAAAAGGAATTGGTGACGTTTCCAGTCCAATCTGAAGAAAGGGTTTTATCTGAAATGTCACCTATCCATATTAACCAGGAATGCTGCCCGCCTGACCCGTTGAGTTACTCCAGCATTTTGTGCCTCTCTTTGGTTATTTAAGTGCCACGGTGTCATCTCAAAGCAGATTTGATACATTCGCCACTTGCTTGTGTTTTCCAAGAAATACACTCATATATAGTGTTCATTCTGGAAAAACAAAATGCAATTAAATATCTAGGTGCATTTGTCACTTAACTGATAAACCCATGAATAGTAAGATTAAACGAGAACTTACCAGTTTGAAGTTTGATCTGTATTTTATGAGGAGTTACGATGAGGGATTACGTGAAGAAGCCCGCCAGGACGCATGCGTGTCATTCTTCAAAGCAGCGGTGAGAAATCACAGATAACTGTAATGACTAAACATAGTAAGATTAGAGAAGAGGTACCAGTTAAGTATATGATCAGGGTGGGAGCGGAGGGCACGTAATCCCTCATCGTAACTCCTCATAAAATACAGATCAAACTTCAAACTGGTAAGTTCTCGTTTAATCTTACTATTTTACTTCGGAGTCACGTGAGTGACTACGTGAAGATTTTAAAGCTCTGTGATTTCATGCCGTGGAACGAGTCCATGCATCACGTCTGCCTTGACTGTGGGAGGAATTGTGTTAACATAATTTGGACATGAATTCGACATTGAAATCATAAAAATGTTTAACACAAGTTTATAACCCCTTTTATGGGTTTAAATTAATTTACAGAACTTAAATTGTTTCTGCAAATGTTCTAGGTTTCATTACTGGTTTATTACAAAATAATTTGAATGCTTCCCCTCCAGACCATCCTGCTGCCTTGAGGATTTGGTCCATTGGTACATCCAACTGTATGCTGCCGATGTAGCTGCAGCCCTGGTGGAAAAAGATTTTAAAAATTTAGTATCCACCCCAGCCTGTGTTAGCAACTGTGGTGTGTTTGCTAGTGGCTGACCAAAAAGTGCCTTTTCATTGCCTTTTAGGATATTAGTTTTCTTCATGTATAACGACAGATGTCTTGTTATACACAGACGGTCATCTGTTAGGTATGACCTAATTGTATATTGAGGCCTGCTGATCCCTTTTCTGTTCTGCTTACTATTTCATAAATATGAAACTTAATATTTTCTGTTGAGAAAGTCATGTTGCCCAGTCTGGTGTTTGCAGTGACTGTATCCTTTGTGCCGTGACCAATACCATTAGCATGACTGTTTAATGTCAGTCTGTGTAGGGACAGAACTGTTGCTGGAAACCAATTCCTGAGCATCTTCAGGATTATTCTCACATCCCATATTAGGGAGTATCTGGTTCCCCTCATGGGTTTTATACCAGTGGGTGAGTCCCAACAGTGTAATGGTCTGTCCCCTGCCATAGATAAGTCGATAGGGCACTTCTGGCGCAGTTGATGGCACTATAACTGAGCCCCTCATCATAGTGAAGGCCTGCCAGATATTCCAGAACAGATTGGATGTTCATGTCTCTGATTCCGTGTTTGATACCACTGGGAACCATGAGTGTGTTGTTCATTAAATTTGCGTGACCTGGATTTAGTCTTCCTGGTAGGTAAGTGGCTGGTATCCAAATATCTCTCTGGATACACCATTGCCGATTTGTATAGCCAGATTGTCACATGACGTCGATTTGTTTCCACCCTGTGGTTAATGTATGCTACCACGGTGGTACGGTATTGGTGGCTCCGCACCCAAGTGTACTGGCATCAGTTTGTAGTACCATGGAAAGGTTACTGACAATGCTTGGATAGGAACAAGGCCAGATGTTGTCTATCCACCATTTTAGTTCCATTTTAGCTTGATTGGTAGTTTCACAGATCTGTCAAAGTGACCTGCATAATTTAGAGTGCTTGTATTTTGCTCTCTGTATGTTTTGGTAATGTAGAGGTCCAAATTGTGTGGCTGGAAAGGCAGCCATCATTATGCCAATTACTTTAGCTACCAATCTGATGGATGGTTTGCTGATGTCAGTGAGGTTATTGCAAGCCTCTATTAAAGACTCTGCCTTTCCCTTAGGCAGAGTCACCAACATGTGAACTGAGTCAATGGTGAAACCCCAGGTAGTCCATAGTAGTGGAAGACGTTAGTTTAGATTTAACTGGATGAAAAATGAATCCCAGTTTTCCAAATAACTTTTTTGTGGCTGTTACAGTTTGACTGGCCAATTCCAAAGTTATGCCCATAATGAGTATGTCATCTAAATATGCCATGACCATGTGTATACGTTTCCGTTGAAACGCTTGGGCTGGTTTCAAATTTTTTGTGAACAGCCTGGGCTGATGATAACCCATTTGGCAATACTTTATACTGTCTGAGTTGTCCCATCCAGTTAAATTTTTGAGTAACATCTGTGGTCACCTCGTATAGGCACTGAATGGTAAGCATCTTTTAAATCGGTGCTGGCCATTGAAGTAACCTTAGGGAATTAATTGTTAAGCAGTAACAAAGGTATCTATTTTGTAGATCTATGATGATGCGATGACCATCATCTTTTTTGTTCTGATAAATATATTGGACACGAATTCTAATGGTTCATGTTGAGTTTTCTCAATTACACCTTTTATGTGAAGCCGCTTCAGTTCAGCTTGCGCATTTGATATCCTTTATCAAAAAGCACGAATATTCGGTTCAGTATATGTTGAACTGGAGGGCTGTACTTGTGTATAAACTCTGTTGTGTATCCCTGGATACTGCTTAATCATGCTTCATGCATTCAGAAAAGAGTGTAATCTCCACCCAATCTCTGTGCCCACTGTTTGTAGGGAACCAGACTCACCTACCTCTATAGTTACCAGTGGCAGGTTTACTTTTTGTAGGTTCTTTGCTGCTGTTGTCGCGCTGGGGTCTGGATTTTCGGTTTGGTTGGCGTTGGAGGTCCCGCATCTTCCGAGAAGGCTGGTCTGGGCCATGGCCTAAAAGACTCATGTTTTTGAGTACCGGTCCTTCGATCTTTCACCAGTTTTGCTGGTGGGTGCGTGGGGGTGCTAGGTTCCAGTAGGTTCTCTTGTTCCTGCACCCCTTGCACACTTTCTTCTGCGGACCCCTCTTCCAGGTCAGCCCAGGACTGACCCGCAGTGCTTCCCTCTGATGAGGTAGAAGCACTGTGCAGCCCTCAAAGAGGTACTGCTGTGGGTTTATCATAGGGCCCACAGTGACCCGACTCCATGTCCCGGAGTCTGTCACGTTGGAGCAAAGCTCCATACACCGCTTCTTTCCGCTCCAGCGCTCTCGGGCGCTGGCCGCCGGCGGTGATTCAAAGTCAGACTCCTCTGAGTCCACGACCTTGTTTGTTTTGTGTCTAGCCTTGTGCGGAGGCGACATCGGGCACAGCTGATCCCACTACGGGTGATCCAAGTGCCGCTGGCTGCTGCTGGCTGCCCGCTGATCCACGGTCCTCCTTCTCCAGCTTTGTCCTTACTGTCCTTCCGTGGAGTGGATATGGCCGGTGTGGAGGACATCTGGCACAGCTGATTCCATCTAACCCACCAGCTTTGTCGCAGCCCGTTGTTTCTGCACCTGCAATCAGCATGGAAATACAGAAAAGACCGCAGCTCTTACCTGCAGGTCCAAGTTAAATCATTGCTACGGGTGAGCGTCGTTCCACCCTGTCTGCTGCCGTTATTGACTGGTCAAACGTCAACGGCCCCATTTGAATGGTCTCCCGCCCGGCCGTGGTGTTCTGGCCGGCGCGGGACCAAAGTCGGCACTGCTCTTCCCATTACGGGTGCTAAACGTGCCTTCAGCTGCTGCCGGCTGCCTGCGACTCCGCTGTCTGCCCCAGCCAGCTTCACTAGCAGCACTTGTGGACACTCCTTAGTCCAGCTTTCCCTCCTGTACAGATCTGGCGCGGGGAAAACATTAGTTTTGCTCCCTCTCCCGCCCGGCCCGGAGCGGGAGCGAGTCGGGAGAGAAAGTCGGGCACAGCTATTCCCATTACGGGAGATAATGGCCGGTTCTCACGGTGCGACCTGACGAAAGATGTCACCAGAGTGAAGTGGTCGTGGTCCAGCACGAGTTCCGCACGATATAACGGGGGGTAGATAAAAAGTTCCCACGGTACTCGGCAATTCTGTTATTTGTGCGAGTGACTTGTCCGTCTCCCGATCTTTCCCGTTAATCTTGAATGAACATCGTGGACTGTAGTGTTGTTAATCACGTGGCACAAATGATGTTACTTTTTTTCACACACTATATTGTTTTTTTTCGCCCGAGCTCTTTAATGAGCTGAAGAATAATCTGTTTTTTTTTAGACAAATGTTGTTTGGTGTGATGCACCTTCTCTCAATATGTGCAAGAAGTCGTCTTTTTATTTTGTCAAATAGGAATAAAGACTGTGTCTCACATTGACCGTGATGATTGTCTTATTTTATTATCTACTGAGAGGTGAAACTTTCAGTCTGAAGAAGGCTCTCGACCCGAAGCGCCACCCGTTCCTTCTCTCCAGAGATGCTGCCTGTCCCGCTCCAAGCAACTGGTGTCTATCTTCAAAGGACTGACCACCGGGCTGGATGTCGGGGCTGGCGTGTTGCGTTTCACAGACCGAACTGTCCAATTAATAGTAACAGACGGGCACTCCCTCTCAACCACATTCTCTGGCCTTCTCCCCATAACCTCCTGACAGCCGCACTAATCAGGAATGTATCTATCTCTGCCCCTATTCTTCACCCTTTTGACAGTAGTTTTGTTTTATTGGAGACGCGGGAGACAGCGGATGCTGGAATACTGAGCAAAACATGAAGTGCTGGAGGAACTCGGTGCATTTGTGTTTAAGAAGGAACTGCAGATGCTGGAAAATCGAAGGTACACAATAATGCTGGAGAAACTCAGCGGGTGCAGCAGCATCTATGGAACGAAGGAAATAGGCAACGTTTCGGGCCGAAACGTTGCCTATTTCCTTCGTTCCATAGATGCTGCTGCACCCATTGAGTTTCTCCAGCATTCGTGTGTGTGGGTGGGAGTTGGGGGGAGGGGGGGGGGGGGGGGGAGAGAGATAAGGCAGCCTGAAGAAAGGGTCGCCTGTCCATTTCCCTCCGTAGATGCTGCCTGGCCCGCGGAGTTCCTCCAGTCATGCCTGTGTGAGAGGGAGGGAGGGAGAGAGAGAGAGAGAGAGAGAGAGAGAGGCACACACAAGGTGGATGTAAAATCTCACCTGCCTGTTTCAGTGACAGACACCCACGGCCAGTTAATGAAGACACCCCCATCTATCTCGCCCTCCTCTCCCTCGACTCCCCCACCTTTCCCTCCCAACTCGCATGTAAAAAGGGAACTGCTGTAATCATGGGGGACTTCAATTTTCATATTAATTGGGCAAACCAAACTGGGCAGGGTAGACTAGAGGAAGAGTTTATAGAATGTACTAGAGACGGGTTCCTAGAACAGTATGTCACAGAACCGACAAGGGGGGAGGCAATCTTGGATCTGGTCCTGTGTAATGAAGCAGGATTAATTAAAAATGTCATAGTTAGGGACTCGTTGGGAACAAGTGACCACAATATGGTCGAATTCCATATTCAAATAGAAGGGGAGCAGGTTGAAACTCAGGCTAGGGTGCTTAGTCTAAATAAGGGGGATTATGAAGGTATGAGGACTGAGCTGATCAAAGTTGACTGGGATAGCAGACTCAAGAATAAGACGGTACATGAGCAGTGGTGTACGTTTAAGGGTATACTGTATAACCTTCAAGAAAAATTTATTCCTATGAAGAAAAAAAGGGGTAAGGGTAAGAACAGTCAGCCATGGCTCAGTAAAACTATAAAGGATAGTATTCGGCTGAAGGCAAGGGCATATAAGGTAGCCAGAGATAGTGGGAGGGTAGAGGATTGGGAAGCATTTAAAGGTCAGCAAAAAATAACTAAGAGATTAATTAAGACGGGGAAAATAGACTATGAAAGGAATTTAGCGAACAACATAAAAACTAATAGTAAGAGTTTTTATAGCTATATAAAAAGAAAAAGGTTGGCTAAGGTGAACGTTGGTCCATTGGAGGGTGAGACTGGAGAGTTGTTGGTGGGGAACATGGAAATGGCAAAGGCATTAAACGAGTATTTTGTATCAGTCTTCACCATAGAAGACACAAAAAATATTCCAACGCTGGATAAACAGGGGGCGGTAGGAATGGAGGAGATAAATACTATTAAGATCACCAAGGAGGTGGTATTAGGGAAATTAATGAGACTGAAGGAGGATAAATCCCCTGGGCCTGATGGATTACATCCAAGGGTCTTGAGGGAGATAGCGGTGGGGATTGTGGATGCATTGGTGATAATTTTCCAAAACTCCCTGGAGGCAGGAACGGTCCCAGTGGATTGGAAAATGGCCAATGTAACACCTATATTTAAAAAAGGAAGTAAACAGAAGGCGGGTAACTATAGACCGGTTAGTCTAACATCGGTGGTGGGTAAAATGTTAGAGACAATTATTAAAGAAACACTAACGGGGCACTTGGATAAACAGGACTTCATCGGACAGAACCAGCATGGTTTTGTGAAGGGGAAGTCCTGTTTAACGAATCTGCTCGAATTCTTTGAGGAAGTAACAACCCGGGTGGATAAAGGGGAACCGGTGGATGTGGTATACTTGGACTTCCAAAAGGCTTTTGACAAGGTGCCACATAAGAGACTTTTGCTAAAAATAAAAAATTATGGGATTGGGGGTAATATATTAGCATGGGTAGAGGATTGGCTAACAAATAGGAAGCAGAGAGTGGGGATAAATGGTTCATACTCGGGATGGCAATCGGTAACTAGCGGGGTTCCGCAAGGGTCGGTGCTGGGACCCCAGTTGTTCACAATTTATATAAATGATTTGGAGGAGGGAACCAAGTGTAATATATCAAAATTTGCGGACGATACAAAAATGGGAGGAAAAGTAGGGGATGAGGAGGATAGGAAGAGTCTGCAAAAGGATATAGATAAGCTAGGTGAGTGGGCAACAACTTGGCAGATGAAATTTAATACTAATAAATGTGAAGTCATTCACTTTGGGAAAAAAAATGATAGGGCAAGTTATTTTCTAAATGAGGAGGAGCTGCGTTGTAATGCAACGCAAAGGGATCTAGGGGTAGTAGTACATGAATCACTAAAAGTTAGTATGCAGGTGCAGCAAGCAATCAGGAAGGCCAATGGAGTTTTGGCCTTTATTGCTAGGGGGATTGAGTATAAAAACACGGAGGTCTTGCTGCAGCTGTACACAGTATTAGTGAGACCACATTTGGAATACTGTGTACAGTTCTGGGGTCCATACTTAAGAAAGGATGTACTAGCCCTGGAGGCAGTGCAGCGAAGGTTTACAAGATTAATTCCTGCAATGAGGGGATTGACATATGAGGAAAGGTTAAGTAGGCTGGAACTCTACTCTTTGGAGTTTAGAAGAATGAGAGGCGATCTCATTGAAACATATAAGATCGTGAGGGGCCTTGATCGGGTGGATGCACCGAGGATGTTCCCAATGATCGGGGAAACTAGAACTAGGGGACATAGTTGCAGAATAAGGGGGGGCTCTTTTAAAACTGAGATGAGGAAGAACTTCTTCACCCAGAGGGTGGTTAATTTATGGAATTCACTGCCCCAGGGAGCAGTGGAAGCAGAAACTTTAAATATATTTAAGACTAAAATAGATGGTTTTTTAGCTGCCAAGGGGATAAGGGGCTACGGGGAGAGGGCAGGGATATGGACCTAGGTATGGTTAGTATAGTAAGACCTGAGTGATCTCCTGGACAAGTGTCGATCGCCTGGATTGGGGTCGGAGAGGAATTTCCCGGATTTTTTTCCCGAATTGGACCTGGGTTTTTATCCGGTTTTTTGCCTCCCCCAGGAGATCACGAGGTTCTTGGGGTGGAGAGGGGTGATAGCGGTATAAAGGGGAGGGTAGTGTCTTGTGTTCTGTGTCTTGTGTCTACTGTTTGTGGGTAAGTGTGTCTGTTTAGTGTTCAGCCATGAGCGAATGGCGGTGCGGGCTCGACGGACCTGGTGGTCTACTCTCGCACCTACTTTCTATGTTTCTATGTTTCTAACTCCAGTCCCGTCCCGACCCCCTGGGAAACTGAAGGGAGCAACAATCAGTTGCCTGCCCGCTGTAATTAAAGAGTTCCCACGGTAGACTGTAAAACTGGGACCCTGGTTCTGGACTCCCCCAACATCGGGAACATTCTTCCTGCATCTAGCCTGTCCAATCCCGTAGATACGGATTAGACCGGTATCTAGTTATTTACTTTATTAATGATTTCAATTAAATATTGGGAACATCAGGCCGCAAACGTTATTTCTTGAGTGTTAGTGCTGGACTTTGACTCGACCTTCCTAGTTAGCCGGCGCCTGAGAATGAGCCAAGCAATGTCCAGACCTGACTTCAACACAAAGTGATGGAGGAACTCAAAGGGTCAGGCTCGTCCAAAGCTCTGTGTTTTGCTCGTGATTCCTCCATCTTCAGTTCCTCGTGTCTACAGACCAGAGTTGCCACTTGACTCCGAGATGATCATCACAGAGCATACGGAAGATAGACACGAAATGCTGGAGTAACACAGCGGGACGGGCAGCGTCTCTGGAGAGAAGGAATGTGTGACGTTTCGGTTAGAGACCCTTCTTCAGAGTCTCGTCCCGAAACGTCACCCATTCCTTTTATCCAGATGCTGCCCGTCCATGATGTTATGTCTGTCTCCAGTATTACTGTGTCTATCATCGGCGCAAACCAACATCTACAGTTCTTTCCGACACATTATGATTAGAGGATACCGTCTCGCCATCAATCGGATTACCCGCTTCATTTCCAAAATTTCCACGAGCCGGAAGTGGCGGCGCCGGGAACGGCTGCGGCTCGCCTGCAGTCCGTTTGTCTTTTACTTTTTTGTGTTGTATTTTTTCGTTTTGTTTAGTTACGTTTTTGGTTTTTAGGTCGTGTTTATGTGTGGGGTGGGGGGTGAAACGGGGCTTGCTGTCTCTCCCTACGGGGGAATACGACCTTTTTGTCGTATCCCCCTTCTCTGCCTCCGTCTACACTGAGGCCTAATGGCGGAGCTGGCGACCTCGTGACTCTGGAGGCAGCTGACAGGACTCGCCCTGAGCTCCCGTGAGGGTGGCCCAGCCTGGGGCTGGAACAGCGCTCTCGTGAGAGCGGCCTGGCGAGGGGCTGAGAGACTTTCCCGTGAGGGGCTGTGGCCCGTCGGAGCGGCCCAGCCCGAGGGAGGAGCGGCACTCCCGTCGGAGTGGCCCAGCCCGAGGGAGAACGGCACTCACGTCGGAGTGGCCCAGCCCGAGGGAGAACGGCACTCACGTCGGAGTGGCCCAGCTCGAGGGAGAACGGCACTCCCGTCGGAGTGGCCCAGCCCGAGGGAGAACGGTACTCACGTGAGGGCGATCCGGCTCGGGGCTGGAACGGTGCTCCGGTGGCTGGGACGGCGTTCTGAGGCGGTGACCTGAGTCCTGGGTTGAGCCGCGGGCCAGCGGCTGCGTGTGCTGGACTGGAGGGCGGCAGCTTCGACCACCCCCGGGCCGCGGTGTTTGAACCAGCCCGTTTGCGGGGTTCGGTGAGCCACGGGACTGTTGGTACCATCGCCCGGTGGGGAATCGCCTCAGCGCAGAGGGAGAAGAGGAGGGAAGAGACAGTAACCCTAAGATTTTTGCCTCCACCACAGTGAGGAGGTGCTTGGAGGATACACTGTGGTGGTGTTAATTTGTGTTTATTGTTGTTTATTATTGTATGATTGTATGTATGACTGCAGGCACGAAATTTCGTTCAGACCGTAAGGTCTGAATGACAATAAAGGTATTCAATTCAATTCAATTCAATTCAATTCAAAAACGTTGCCACCTCTCTTTACTTTGCTTACTGAAGCCTGATCCTTGTCAGACCCAGTGCTCTATCGCCCAGCCTCTCATCTTTCAATCGGGTTCGGCCAGGAAGGAACTGCAGATGCTGGATTAAAACGAAGATAGACACAACATGTAGCTCAGCGGGACAAGCAGCATATCAGAAGGGTCTCAACCCGAAATGTCACCCATTCCTTCTCCCCAGAGATGCTGCCTGCCGTCGAGTTACTCCAGCATTCTCTTTAAACCGGCATCTACTGTTCCTTCCGACACATGCACAAGAAATAGGCAACTTTTCGGGCCGAAACGTTGCCTATTTCCTTCGTTCCATAGATGCTGCTGCACCCGCTGAGTTTCTCCAGCATTTGTGTGTGTGGGTGGGAGTTGGGGGAGGGGGGGGGGGAGAGAGATAAGGCAGCCTGAAGAAAGGGTCGCATGTCCATTTCCCTCCGTAGATGCTGCCTGGCCCGCGGAGTTCCTCCAGTCTTAGAAACTACTTTAGACAAAAAGAGACACAAACTGCTGGAGTAAAATAGCTCAGCAAGTGAGGTACCTGAACACTCAAAAATGAAAAAGAATGAAAATGTGATTATTTCACCTCCCTTCAACTATTTTGTGTTTCAGCATGAGAGGGATTATAACATTAGAGACATTCATCTTGTAGTGGTGTGTTAATGAAGAATTGCAGACATCAATCTGATAGTATAAAATATATTTATTTAACAATGAGGTAAAACAAGCACTGATAATCAAACTGCTCAGTTACTCACCGTTCGCAGGAGTTCCCACGGTACCCGCAAGAGTTATTACGGATATCGCACGGGCCACTGCGTTCATACAATGTTGCAATGCTCACCAAAAAGTGCTCAAGGCACTCTTGGAGAAATTCAAAAATGTTTGAATTTTCTCCCGACCTTACAAAGTTACACGACTACCTGCCGTTAGCGCCACGGAGGTCCTCAGTAGTCCACGAATGCCGTACTGTTATCGCAGGAGGTTCCCACGATGTTAAACTCTTGTTAAGTCTTGCTTCAGATCACACCGTGAGAAAGCCCTTTAAACGTGCCTTAAGCTGCTGCCGGCTGCCTGTGACTCCGCTGACTGCCCCAGCCTCTTGCAGCAGCTTTTCTCCTTTTGTCCCCTGATTTTAAACGGGGGACAGAACACAAATACAACCCACTGTCTTTGTGGGTTGTTGGCTCCGATATCCTCCACCCGTTTGGGGTGAAGTTTGGCACTCGCTCCCGTTATGGGAGATAGTGGTGCCGACGTCCGTTGCTGGCTGCCTGCTGCTGTTCAGCGGCAGCTCGGCAGCCTTTCTTCAATCAAGAAAAAAGGTAAGGAAAATTCTCTTACCTGTTGTTGCTGGTTGTCAACCTGCCATTCGGGAGGAACGTCCTTCCTCCCGCTGTGATTTCTGCAGCCCCACGGACCCACGTAGCATAGGTCCTTGGGGCTGTTGTCCGAGTTTGTTGGACTGACGGCTCCGGAATACTTCCTTGTCGGTTTCCCAGAGCTAAAGTCGCACGAACTCCTGCTGCTTGCAGACTCCTCCCCCGCCAGCTTTCAACAGCCTTCTGTAGAAAAAAGGTAAGTAAGAAAATGACGTTCCCTTACCTACTGTTGCAGGTTCAAAAAACCCTGCCATTTGGGAGGAACGTCCTTCCTCCCGACAATGACGAGTTGCAATGCGTGTAGCGCAATGACACGCATGCGTCCTGGCGGGCTTCTTCACGTAGTCACTCACGTGACCGAAGTAAAATCTGTGATTTGAGGGGTTGTAGTCTAAGGGTTAAACAGTCTATTTCAGCTAAAATGTGAGATTGCTGTTGTGTTATGGATAAGGGGGAAACTCCATCAGCTAAATTAACAGCCATACATTCCACAGCCTCAAAACATGTTTCAGATGTGTTATCTCCTAGAATTGACCTTGCACCTGTGTTCATGCCTGGGATCATAGCCTTTATCAGGCTATTCTATGGGAGAGCTTAGCGTTGGTGAATAAAACACAACAGCAATAGTTGGGTAGACCACCCGCACCCCCTGCCGCTAGTAGTGCAGAAACGTTGCAGACCAGGGGGGCTTCTGATTGGCTCGGGGAGGGGGCAGTGGCGCGGTCTGCTCTGATAAGAAATGCCATAAAGGATGATGTTGGGCACCCATTCAGTGAGAGAACCCCAGCCTTGGACAGTGTCGCTAACGGTGATCAAGAACAGAAACACACGTGCTCTGCTGAATTCGCGAGTGTGTTCGGGGATATTTGGGGATACATGAGTGTATGTGCCTTATTTAGTGGTGCAATACATTACATAGAAACATAGAAACATAGAAAAATAGAAAATAGGTGCAGGAGTAGGCCATTCGGCCCTTCGAGCCTGCACCGCCATTCAATATGATCATGGCTGATCATCCAACTCAGTATCCTGTACCTGCCTTCTCTCCATACCCCCTGATCCCTTTAGCCACAAGGGCCACATCTAACTCCCTCTTAAATATAGCCAATGAACTGGCCTCAACTACCTTCTGTGGCAGAGAATTCCACAGATTCACCACTCTCTGTGTGAAAAATGTTTTCCTCATCTCGGTCGTAAGAGATTTCCCCCTTATCCATAAACTGTGACCCCTTGTTCTGGACTTCCCCAACATCGGGAACATTCTTCCTGCATCTAGCCTGTCCAACCCCTTAAGAATTTTGTAAGTTTCTATAAGATCCCCCCTCAATCTTCTAAATTCTAGCGAGTACACTTGATTACCTAGTGAATCAAACTCTGTTGTCTGAACCCGGTGATTTATCGAACACAACAGGGGTGTCCTTTTTGTGGCTTTGAAAGATGTTATCGATTGAGCCCAGTGGAGACCTCACAATGTCCATATGGCTGACAATGAGCATTAAGGTTTGGATGAATTAATCAATCACACAGCTCAGCAATACGCCATTCAGCCCAACTCATCAATGGTGACAAATTGGAAATACAAGGATGGAGTTAAAGGGAGAGAGAGTATAGGAGAAGCTAAGAAAGACACCAGAATTAACAGAACAGAAAGCTCATGAACGGATAGGAGAGTATGGCCAAGTGAAATGGGAATCGATGTGAAAGCTGAGTTGAGTAATGGATTAAAAGTATTATATATGAATGCATAGAGTTTAAGAAGTAAAGTGGATGAGCTTGAGGCTCAGTTAGAGATTGGTAGATATGACATTGTGGGTATTACAGAGACAGGGCTACAGGAGGATCGGGGTTGGGAACTGAATATTTGGGGTTATACGTCCTATAGAAAGGACAGGCAGGTGGGCAGAGGATGTGGGGTAGCTCTGTTGGTGAGGGAAGAAATTCAGTTCCTTGCGAGCGGTGACATAGGGACTGATGATGTAGTCAAAAGTCAAAGTCAAAGTCAAAGTATCCTTTATTGTCATTCAGACCTTTCGGTCTGAACGAAATTTTGTTGCCTTGCAGTCATACATATAATAAAAATGACAAAATCACAAATTTAACATCCACCACAGTGAGTTCACCAGGCACCTCCTCACTGTGATGGAAGGCAAAAGTCTTAAAGTCTTGTGGATAGAATTGAGGAATTGTAAAGGTAAGAAGACACTAATGGGAGTTATCTACAGGCCCCCAAACAGTAGCCTGGAGATACGGTGCAAGTTGCAGAAGGAGTTAAAATTGGCATGTAACAAAGATAATGCTACTGTGGTTATGGAAGATTTCAATATGCAGGTAGACTGGGAAAATCAGGTTGGTTCTGGACCCCAAGAAAGGGGGTTTGTAGAGTGCCTCCGAGATGGATCCTTAGAGCAGCTTGTACTGGAGCCTACCAGAGAGAAAGCAATTCTGGATTTAGTGCTGTCCAATGAACCAGATTTGATAAGGGAATCGAGGTAAAGGAACCACTAGGATGGAATGATCATAATATGATGTTTTAATCTGCAATTTGAGAGTGAGTAGGTTAAATCAGAAGTGTCAGTTTTGCAGTGGAACAAAGGGGATTATGAAGGCATGAGAGAGGAGCTGGCCAAGGTCGACTGGAAAATGACCCTAGCAAGAATGATGGTGGAATGGCAGGAATTTTTGGGCATAATCCAGAAGATGCAGGATCATTTCATTCCAAAGAAGAAGAAAGATTCTAAGGGGAGTAAGAGGCAACCATGGTGGAATAAAATTAAAAGAAAAGGTGTATAACATAGCAAAGAGTAGCGGAAAGCCAGAGGATTGGGAAACTTTCAAAGAACAATAGAAGGTAACAAATACGGGGTGAAAAGATGAAGCACGAGGTTAAGTTGGCCAAGAATATAAAGAAGAATAGTAAAAGCTTCTTTAGGTATGTTAAGAGAAAAAGATTAGCAAAGACAAACATGGGTCTCTAGAAGGCAGAAACAGGTGAAATTATTATTGGGAACAAGGAAATGGCAGAAGAATTGAACAGGTACGTTGGTTCTGTCTTCACTAAGAAAGACACAAACAATCTCCCAGATGTACTAAAGGACAGAGGATCGAGGGAGACAAAGGAACTGAAAGAAATTTGCAATAGGCGAGAAAGAGTATTGGATAGATTGATGGGACTGAAGGCTGATAAATCCCCAGGGCTGATGGTCTGCATCCCAGGGTACTCAAGGAGGTGGCTCTAGAAATCATGGACGCATTGGTGATCATTTTCCAATGTTCTATAGATTCAGGATCAGTTCTTGTGGATTAGAGGATTGCTAATGTTATCCCATTTTTCAAGAAAGGAGGGAGAGAGAAAACGGGGAATTATAGATCAGTTAGCCTGACATCGGTGGTGGGGAAGATGCTGGTCATTTTGTTAAAGAAGTAATAATAGCAGTAAAAGGATTGGTCCAAGTCAGCATGGATTTATGAAGGGGAAATTCCACTTGACTAATCTGCTGGAATTTTTTGAAGATATGCCAGGTAAAATAGATGAAGGAGAGCCAGTGGATGTAGTGTATCTGGACTTTCAGAAAGCCTTTGATAAGGTCCCACACAGGAGATTAGTGGGCAAAATTAGATCACATAGTATTGGGGGTAGGATATTGACATGAATAGAGATTTGGTTGGCAGACAAGAAACAAAGAGTAGGAATAAACGGATCCCTGTCAGAATGGCAGTCAGTGGCGAGTGGAGTGCCACAAGGCTTGGTGCTGGGGCCGCAACTATTTACAATATATATTAATGATTTAGATGATGGAATTAAAAGTAACACTAGCAGATTTGTAGATGACACAAAGCTGGGTGGCAGTGTGAACTGCAAAGAGGATGTTAGGAGGTTGCAAGGTGACTTGGACAGATTGAGTGAGTAGGCAGATGCATGGCAGATGCAATATCATGTAGATAAATGTGAGGTTATCCACTTTGGTAGCAAGAACAAGGAGGCAGATTATTGTCTCAATGGTGTCAGATTAGGAAAAAGGGAAGTGCAACGAGACTTGGGTGTCCTTGTACACCACTCACTGAAAGTAAACATGCGGGTACAGCAGGCAGTGAAGAAAGCTAATGGCATGTTGGCCTTCATAACGAGAGGATTTGAGTATAGGAGCAAAGAGGTCCTTCTGCAGTTGTACAGAGCCCTGGTGAGATCTCATCTGGAGTATTGTGTGAAGTTTTGGTCTCCTAATTTGAGGAAGGACATCCTTGCTATTGAGGCAGTGCAGCGTAGGTTCATGAGGTTAATCCCCAGAATGGCAGGACTGTCATATGAGGAAAGATTGGAAAGGCTGGGCTTGTGTTCACTGGAATTTAGAAGGATGAGAGGGTATCATAGAAACATATAAAATTATAAAATGACTAGACAAGCCAGATGCAGGAAAAATGGTCCCAATGTTGGGGGAGTCCAGAACCAGGGGCCACAGTCTAAGAATAAAGGGGAGGCCATTTAAAACTGAGATGAGAAAACACTTTTTCACCCAGAGAGTTGTGAATTTGTGGAATGCCCTGCCATAGAAGGCAGTAGAGGCCAATTCACTGGATGAATTTAAATGAGAGTTAGATAGACCTTTTGGGGCTAGCGGAATCAAGGGATATGGGGAGAAGGCAGGCACGGGTTACTGATTGTGGATGATCAGCCATGATCACAATGAATGGCGGTGATGGCTCGAAGGGCCAAATGGCCTCCTCCTTCACCTATTTTCTATGTTTCTGACCAAGAAGCCTGTCTATGCTAGTCCCATTAAAGAACATAGAACAGTACAGCACAGGACTGGGCTCTGCACCCCACCGTGTTTGTGCTAAACATGTAGCCTAGTGAAACTGATCCCATGTGCCTGTACATGATCCATATCCTTCTATTCTGCATATCCATGCACTTCTCAAATAGCCTCTTATGCCATCATCTATGCCCTTTTGTTCTTGACTCCCAATCCATGGGGAAAAAGACTGGTCAAATTGGCAATCAAACACGTACAACCTTATATGCTTTAGTTAGAGTCATAGTTTTACAGCATGGAAACAGGCCCTTGGGCCTAACCTGCCCAACATGTCCCATCTACGTTAATCTCACCTGCCTGCATTTGGCCCATATCCCTCTAAACCTGTCCTATCCATGTATCTATCCAAATGTTTCTTAAGCATTAGTACCTGCCACAACTACCTCCTCCAGAAGCTCGTTCTATACACCTACAGCCCTTTGCGTAAAATAGTTACCCCTCAGGTTTCTATTAAATCTTTTCCCCCACAAATTAAACCTTTGTCCACTAGTTCTCGATTTCCCTACTCTGGGCAAGCGACTATGTGCCTACCCGACCTATTACTCTCATGATTTTGTGTATCTCTATGAGATCACCGCTCATCCTATTGTGCTCCAAGGAATAGAGTCCTAGCCAGTTCAACCTCTTCCTACACCTCAGGCCCTCCAGTCCTGGCAACATCCTTGTAAATCTTCTCTGCACCTTTTCAGGCTTGACAACATCTTTCCTATAACATGGTGCCCAAAACTGAACACAGTTCTCTAAATGCGGCCTCACCAATATCTTATGCAACTGCAACTTGACCTCCCAACTTTTAATTGCAATATTCTGACAGATGAAGGCCAATGTGCCAAAAACCTTTTTGACCACCCTGTCTACCTGTGATGCCACTTTCAACAAACTATGTACCAGTACCCCTAGGTCCCTCTGCTCAGCAGAGCTTCCCAGAGCCCTATCATTTACTGTGTAAGTTCTGCCCATGTTAGTGCTCTCAAAATGCAACACCTCACATTTCTCTGTATTAAATTCCATCAACCATTCCTCAGCTCACCTGCCCAACCGATCAAAATCCTGCTGCAATTTTTACCAAACCAAGAAGGACAATAATAAAACATTTTCTCTGTGTGTAGTGTGGGGCAGGATCAGGCCACTGATCTAATAAACATCACCAAATGTTCATGATTCTTTTCAAACTTGTTCCTATATTGTTATACTGTATTTATTCAGTGAGATTTAAATGTCTTCATCTTTTTGTTGTTTTTCTTCATCAGATAATTTCAATCCAGCTGCAATGCCACCTTTGAAGAATTGCACAATGTTTAAATCACCGCTAAAGGCCTTTCGGCCCAACATATCCATGCCAGCATAAACCCTCCACCTTACTGTTTGCTCCATTTTTGCATGTTGCTCTTCATTTACATACTGACATATCATTTACATCTTTATTAAAATTGTCTATGAATGCAGTCTCTTTGGGGGAAAAAAAAGATTAGAAACATTGGAATCTTAACAAAGGCAAAATGCAGTTGTTTGGCCTTTCTACATGGATGATTAAGATAAACATTTTTGACAAATTTGTTATGTACTGCTTGGCAATTTGAATGTTCGTTAATGAAATCTTTCACAAATGACTGCAGTGACTCATTAAACCATACATCAATTCAATGTCATGTTTTGGATCATTATTCATTGAAATATTACACACTGTGTTGTATTGCATTGTGCCAGTGGATGTTTTATTAAGGATTAACACAATTATAATGGATACAGCTGAGCAAATGAAGTGAGCAGGTCAGTGTTTACTTAAGGATACTGCTTAATCCATGATTTGACATATGGATCATCTTTCTGCAAAGCTTTGTTAAGTAGTTGCCACACACTGATAGGTTTCTTGCTTTCAATCATAACGTGAATGTACTTGAAGTTCCTTCACCCCATCTTTAAGCTTGAAATGAGCACTCTGTGAAAGAGAAGGAAGATGCTACCGAAATGATAAGCCGCTAACTCCCCAGATGCCTAAGAAGTAACACGTTGTGCAAGGTCATAGAGACTTACAGCATTGGGAACAGGCCCTTCGGCCCAACTTGCCCACACCGGCCAACATGTCCCATCTACACTAGTCCCACCTGCCTGCATTTGGCCCATAACCTTCTAAACCTGTCCTGTTCATGTACCTGTCTAAATGTTTCTTAAACTTTGCGATAGTACCTGCCTCAATTACTTCTTCTGGCAGCTCGTTCCATGCACCTGACATCCTTTCTGTGAAGAGGTTATCCCTCAGATTCATATTAAATCTTTCCTATTACCTTAAACCTATGTCCTCTGGTCCTCAATCCCCCCTACTCTGGGCAAGAGACTCTGTGCGTCTACCCAATCTATTCCTCTCATAATTTTGTACACTTCTATAAGATCACCCCTCATCCTCCTGCGCTCCGAAGAGTCCTAGCCTGTTCAAGCTCTCCCTCAGCTCAGGCCCTCAAGTCCTAGCAACATCCTGATCCTGGCACTTCATATTCGCTTGGAATCTAACGAACCCTTGCAGATGGGAGAGGACGTGGGGTGATTGTCATTTTGATCTTCAGTTGGTATGACTTTAGAGTGCTTGACTGGAGTAAATCAGCTTCTGGAAGCTGGTGGAATGGGAACGGTGGAGGGGAGAGAAAGCTGTAGGGAGATTGATGTGATTCCATGTCATGAAATAGGTTCAGAAGACATTGTTCATGAATGAATGTTTCCCGCTACTACATGCACTATACTGTAATTACAGCATGACAATTGGCAGGCAAAAGTTCTTAAATAGCTGAAATCCACCACTCTCAGCGATGAAATAAACTCTGCTCTGGAAATAGTTTCTTAAGCCATTCCAGCCCTTCAATTCTCACACCTCCTTTCAGATATGCCTTAAATTATTATTCATTGATCAATCTTGTAGCCACCAGTCATAATATTTAGTCTAGTATATATCTCTTACCATTGTATTTGATTTTTATTTAACATAAAATCTTGTCTGAATACTTTCAGATGCAGCTCCTTTAAAGGCATTATGTAGGTGCACATATTTTTTGATGGAAAGGTATAACTTGTGCATTGTGCAGGAAGAAACTGCAGTTGCTGGTTTACAACGAAGATAGGCACAAAATGCTGCAGTAACTCAGCGGAACAGGCGGCATCTCTGGAGAGAAGGAATGGGTGATGTTTCGGGTCAAGACCCTTCTTCACATGGATGTAAATGCATTTGGATGTTGCAGTGTCACAGCTGGCAGAGTCATAGAGTCATACAGCATGGAAACAGACCCCTGGCCCAACTTGCCTACACCGACCAACATGTCTCATCTACACCTGTTACACCTGCCTGCGTTTGGCCCATATCCCACTATACCTGTCCTGTCTATGTACCTGTCTATTTTTTTCTTAAACATTGCCTCAACTACCTCATTTGGCAGCTCGTACCATATATCTACCACACTCTGAGTAATAAAGTTGCCTCGCGGGTTCTTTAAATCTCCCCCCCCCACAACTTAAACCTGGTTCTTGATTTCCCTATTCTGGGTAAAAGACTGTATTTACTAGCAATGTTACAAAATTTTGAGATTAAAAAAATCAAGTCTGCAATTTATCCCATCAGATAAAGCATAAAAATAAGTTTAATTTGACACCTAATTCACTTTCATATCTCAAGTATTTAAAACGTTATGGCCATTTTCATACTGGGAAATGAGCATCTTGTTCCCTATTGATTTTCTATGGACATAACAAAATAGCTGTGATCGTGAACAGTCAAAAGCCCATAACTTTCTTAAAAATTAAGAGAACTGAATGAAATTTTCAGTTATCATAGATTGAAGCATTCTGAAACAAATATAAAATATTCTTACTTGGATGACCTGAAATTAAAGCATATAATTAGTTAGTTACCTAATTGTAGCTAATTTCAGACTTCAATTACTAGATCTAAACATCTATCCATTTCTTAATAAATGATTAACATTTTTAAATAGCCTAAATGTCCAAATAATATTCACAAATAATTCACAATAAAACATGATTTTAAAATCTCATTTACATTAATTTATAGACCAAATGGAAGGAATTTAGTGTTCAATTGCTGTAAATAAATGCCCATTTAAATCAGCTTTCCAGTGGGTCCCTGTGGAACGCGCTGGTTTAGAACGTTCACATTGCGGTAGATTTGTACCCTCAAATGCCCAGAAAAATACTGCGGGATATAATGGGCCCAAAATGAGCTTCTCGCAATATTAAACTTTGTATAAAGGGATCTTTAGAAGCCCTTTTTAATGTAAAAATATACAGCATACCTTCAGATATTTGCTTTATGAGACCCTGCGGTTGCTGGTGTTCGCGGGTTTAGAGATTGATTTTTAAACTACTATAACTATTATACGAGGCCTTTAAAACTAATAATAGCTTTTGCGACGGGGTCTTCCAGCGATTTTCCGTTAATAATTAACTAGGCTGAACATCTTCGATTTGAACAGCCTAGAGAAAATCGCGTTTTAAACCCGCCCCCTCTAAACGGCACCAAAATCGCGCACACCGCAGCGGCAGATTTTCGGCGACGCTTCAGGTAGGCTTTGTAACATACCTATATTTACCCTATCTATTCCTCTCATGATCTTATACACCTCTATAAGATCACTCCTCATCTTCCTGCGCTCCAAAGAATAAAGTCTGACGCTACAATAAAATCCTTCTATGACTGTTGGACTTTTACTACAATATAGTCATAAATCCTCTGGAATTTTTAGTGCGGTAAGTAGAACCTAGATCGTGACTGCCACATGCTCAGAACATCTTTCCACATGGTGGCGCAGCGCCAGAGACCCTGGTTCGATCCCAACCACGGGTGCTGTTTGTTCAGAGTCTGTACGTTCTCCCCGTGACTGTATGGGTCTTCTCTGAGATCTTCTGTTTCCTCCCACGCTCCAAAGACGTACAGGTTTGGAGGTTAATTGACTTGGGTTTGTATACTTGATATAAGTGTAAATTGTTCCTAGTGCATGTTGGCTTGTGTTAATGTGCGAGGATCATTAGTCGGGGTGGACTCGGGGTCGGGGTCAGGCGAAGGGCCTGTTTCCGCTCTGTGTCTCTAAACTAAACGAATAAGCTAAACTAAACATTGTTTAGTCCAACACGAACTGGCACGATAGGGGTTAACTGGCATGACAGGGGTTAAGAGAACAGATATATCTGGAGGTTATTACCTCTCTATTTTGCAGCGCTTCTTTCAATAGCCCAGAGCATCCCTTGAACCTCAAGCCCAAAGATTATAGGGAAGGATAAAGTGCTCAACTGGATACTGTTTGAAAGGTGCTGCTGATGGGGAGATACTTCACTTTCCTGTCAACGCTGCAATGTCTGAGTCACATATATCATTAGTTCAATTTCCTTTCAACGTCGCTCTCCTCGGGCAAAATCCGAAAAGGCCACTGAAATAATAGAACAAATTATCTGGAGCGAAATGACTGATTCCCTCTTTATCACTATGTTTCCTTGAAATAAAAACAGAAAATTCTCAAAGTGCTCATTATCTGAAGTTGTTGATCTCAGTGCTGGATCTGGGACGGTCTACAATGGCTCATCATCTTCTAGACTTTGTTCTTAGTTCAACAAATTCAGATGCAGAGCAATCCCTGTATCTTCTGTTTACACATCAGATTTCCAGGTTCTTCATTATCTGTCCTTATAGTCATTTCATATAATGAATGATTCAGCTTCTTCTGGTCAGAGCTGTTGTTATTAGCTATGGTACCTGAAAGTAATCAGACAATATTTTAAGTTTATATTTAAGTTTATGAGTTTACAGGTGGTGTTTGTACAAAGTTTGTATGGTCTCTCTGTGACCTTGTTGGTTCTCTCCGGGTGCTCCGGTTTCCTCCCACATTCCAAAGATGTGTAGGTTTGTAGGTTAATTGGCTTCTGTAAATTGTCCCTACTGTGTAGGGTAGAACTCATGTATGGGTGATCATTGTTCAGTGTGGACTCGGTGGGCCAAAATGCCTGTTTACCACAGTGTACCTCTTAACTAACCTAAAAGAGTAAAAATCAAATACAATTTTAAGAAATATTATGACTGATGGCTACGAGATTGATCAAATAATTAGGTTTTATAGCACGTCTTAATGGAGATGTTTAGTTTAGGTTAGTTTGGTTTAGTTTAGAGATACAGCGTTAAAACAGGTCCTTTGACCCATCAAATACGCACCAAACCATGTCCACCAGAACATTAATTCTATCCTAGGCACGAGGGACAATTTACAATTCGTACCGAAGCCAATTAACCAACAAACTTGTAAGTATTTGGAGTGAGGGTGGACACTGGAGCACCTGGGGAAAACCCACATGGTCACGGGGAGAAAGTACAAACTCCATACAGGCAGCACCCGTATTCAGGATCGAACCTGGGTCTCTGATGCTGTGAGGCAGCTACTTTACCACTGCACCACCATGCCACTTAATTGTATTGATGTATATGAACTGTGTTCTGTTGTGTGATAACTACATCCTCAGTCATCATACTCTAGACGATTAATAAAAAGAAAGAGAATCAGTACATAATGTAATACACGGTTTAGTTTATTTGCAACAAAGCAACGTATGGATTGAAATGTTCTCCCATGAAGTTTGTGCTGTTTTTGAGGGAACGTGTACCTGGTAATGACAAAATCCTGATGACATTAATAGAAAAAGAAGGGTTCAGTAATCTGCGCTTCATGCCATGAAAGCTTACGAGCTGCCTCATCTATCTGCTTGGTATTTGAATGTCAAGTGACAGAGATAACCTTTTTTATTTGCATGAATTCTTAAAGCAAAATCAACATTTAGAGGTAAAATTTATACATTTATTTATCTAAGCTATCAATGTGAAAAATTAAATGATGTATTGTTCCAGGCATGTTTCAAAAGAGACAGATTACACTGTTAGACACAAATAAACTGTTCCACTCCCCATCCCCCCCAATCTAATCAACCCCCGTAGTATGCGTCAGCGTAAAAAGTCAGATCACAGTAAATTTTCAGTTTCCTATGCGTGGCCTCGCTGTCTGAAGGCAGAGTGTGTTATATTTATTGGACCATAACTTTTTAGAATTGTAAATGTAAAGTATAAATGTATTTGGCTTAAAGTTGATTGTGTTTTGTAAATGGATGGAGGCATATCCTATTAGATGCAGGTAACTTAATTAGACTACTAAAAATTATTAATGCATGTTGCAGGATTGTCTTAACCATTAAGATGCCAAGTTGTTTAAGCAAGAACTGCAGATGCTGGAAAAATCGAAGGTAGATAAAAATGCTGGAGAAACTCAGTGGATGAGGCACCATCTATGGAGCGAAGGAATAGGTGAGGTTTCGGGTGGAGACCCTTCTTCAGACTGATGTGGGGGGGGGGGGGGGGCTGGGAGAGGAAGAGTCGGAGACAGTAGGATGTGGGAGAGCTGGGAAGGGGAGGGGAAGGAGGGAGAAAGCAAGGACTATCTGAAATTGGAGAAGTCAATGTTCATACCGCTGGGGTGTAACTGCCCACGCAAAATATGAGGTGCTGCTCCTTCAATTTGTGGTGGAACACTCTCTGGCCATGGAGGAGGACCAGGAAAGAAATGTCGGATTCGGAATGGGAGGGGGAGTTGAAGTGCTGAGCCACCAGGAGATCAGGTTGGTTAATGCGAACTGTGCGGAGGTGTTGGGTGAAGCGATCGCCAAGCCTGTGCTTGGTCTCACCGATGTAGAGCAGTTGACACCTAGAACAGCAGATGCAATAGATGAAGTTGGAGGAGGTGCAGGTGAACCTCTGCCTCACCTGGAAAGACTGCTTGGGTCCTTGGATGGAGTCGAGGGGGGAGGTAAAGCGACAAGTTTAGCATTTCCTGCAGTAGCAAGAGAAAGTACCAAGGGAGGGGGTGGTTTGGGTGGGAAGGGACCGATTGACCAAGGAGTTACGGAGGGAGTGGTTTCTGCGGAAAGCCGAAAGGGGAGGAGATGTGAAGATGTGGCCATTGGTGGGATCCCGTTGGAGGTGGCGAAAATGTCGGAGGATTATCTGTTGTATGTGACGGCTGGTAGGGTGGAAGGTGAGGACAAGGGGGACTGTCCTTGTTACGAGTGGGGGAATGGGGAGTGAGAGCGGAACTGTGGGATATAAAAGAGACCCTGGTGAAAGCCTCATCTATAGTTGAAGAGGGGAACCCTAAAGAATTACGAGGCCAAGCTGCTTTCTTGATGCTTTCTTGATACTTTGTATCAGCTCTTTGCATTGTATTGTTACACATTAATTAAATGTGTTAATTAGATTATCCATATAGACATTTAGACTCTAGACTTTAGAGATGCAGTGCGGAAATAGGCCCTTCTGCCCACTGAGTCCGGGTCAACTAGCGATCCCCGTGCACAAGCACTATCTTACACATTAGGGGCAATTTACAGAAGCTAATTGACCTTGTATGTCTTTGGATTGTGAGAGGAAACCGGAGCACCCAGAGAAAACGGGAGAAAGCCCACGTGGTCAGGGGGAGAACGTACAAACTCTGTACATACAGCATGCATGGTCAGAATCGAACCGGGGTCTCTGGCACTGTGCCGCCACTAATATATCCCTCAAAATATCTGCTTACGTTTTTTCTCCAATTCTAAAATCTCATTGCCTAAACAAAAGGGAAATCTTAATGTTTGTGGTCAATCAATTTAAGAAAAAATCTTTCATAAAACAGAAAATGCTGGAAACACACAACAGGTCAGGTAGGATTTCAGGAGAGAAGACGAGAGCTAGTTTTTCAACATTATGAATTTTGACACATGAATGATAAATCATTGATCACTCTATTGAGATAGGTAGTCATGCAAGTCAGTCTGGGACTGAAGGATGAGATGGGGATAAGATGGAGACTGATAGTTGGGGCAGCCATGAGCAGGGGAGCAAAGACTGGAAACCAAATTCTACACTCATGCTCCATCAGAGATCAATTTGTGACCAGCAAGGAAGATAATACAGAGTTAACTCACCTGCTGTAATCCCAATTCAAAATGAACCAAGCCAAAGCGTCCATGAAGATTAAAATGACCCTTAGCGCTTGTGCCATGGGATCCTTCCCAAATCCAGGACATCTCTAGATAGAATTCCCTTGTTGTAACAAGGAGGCATAGGACAGAAGATAGATAGGACAAAAAGCTGGAGTAACTCAGCGGGTCAGACATCATCTCTGGAGAAAAGGAATATGTGAGGATTCGGGTGAAGACAGATGTCTCTCTGACCAATGCACTTTTATATATGGTCCGTAAAGGGGCACACGACAGTGGTACTTAAGGGCCTGTCCCACTTGGGCGTCATTTGCGCGTAATTTACGCGACATCATTTACGTCGAGGTGCGCATTACGCGCGCATGGTGCACTTTTTCGCGCGCATGGTACATGGTGACGTAGGCAGTTACGTACGGTCTCGCGCGGCGCCCCAGGATTTTTGGATGTACAAAATCTTTGCGCGCCATCTGCGTGACACGCAAATGACGCCCAAGTGGGACAGGCCCTTTAAGAGTATTTTAGAAGATAGATACAAAAAGCTGGAGTAACTCAATGGGTCAGGCAGCATCTCTGGAGAAAAAGAATCGGTGACATTTTGGGTCGAAAGAGTCTTTTAGATAGGCACATGTATATGAGGGAATGGAGGAGTAGGGTTCATGTGCAGGCAGGAGAGATTAATTTGTCTTGGCATCATGTATGGCACAGACATTGTGGGCTGAAGGGCCTGTTCCTTTGCTGTACTTTTCTATGATCTTTGTTCTAATTGAATGACCACATACATACTCGCTAGCATCCTGGAGTTGGGGTGGTTAACCTGTCAATGAACCACGAGGCATGACTTTGGGTCACTGAGCAGGTACCCCCTTCCTAACTGCAGCTCCTTTGTGGCTATACAGTCTTACTTTTAAGGAAAAACTCCACTGCTATAACAGTTCAGCTGAAGCTTCAATTTTCAGCTCTCCACAGCTGGCTTGGAAATGCATCATCTCTCTTTGCCTTGCCTAGCTGGTGTCTGATTCAATATTAATTTTCCTATAATTTCTAATGTTACAACGTCACAATTTTGAATTAAATTCTTGGAGGATTGTACATCATTTCAGAATATTCATTGGAAACACACTCCACCTCAAAAATATTTCAGGAGAGAGAATATATCAACGCAAATAAAATGTCATAATAGAATATGTTCCATGTGGGGAAATAAATATTTCAAATCTTCCCAGCTGAGGAAACCAGAGCACCCAGGGGAAAACCACGTGGTCACGGGGAGAACGAACAAACTCTGTACAGACATCACCTGTAGTCAGGATCAAACCAAGGTCTCTGGCACTGTAAGGCAGCAACTCTACCGCTGCGCCAACGTGCCACCCTGCACTCCAGTGCAGAAGGTGCGGTGAGCTTGGGAAAAGGGGATGGGTGTAGTTCACATTTAGCTCTCTGCATTACCAGCCATAGCTGATGCGAGGAACCTATTCCTTATTCAAAGGAGATTCAGAAGTCCATCAGCAGCAGGAATTTGTGCTTCTTTACTGTTCCAGGCAGTGTGAATGATGATGTCTTAAGTGGTTGTGGCACAAAATTTCCTTACTCAGGAATCTGGTTAATGCATTCATGGGTGTTTAAAATTGTGATCAAAGTAGGATTTAGTGGTGGAAACAAAGAACCGCAAATGCTAGTTTATACTGAAGAGACATGAAGTGCAGGAGTAACTCAGCGGGTCAGGCGGCATCTCTGGAGATTAAGCATGGGTGACATTTTGGGTCGGGACTCTGCTTCAGACGTTTGTGCTTCTCACAGAGTGGGTAGGAAGGAACTGCAGATGCTAGTTTCCACCGAAGATAGATACAATAAGCTGGAGTAACTCAGCAGGTCAATCAGCATCGCTGGAGAAAAGAAATAGGTGATGTTTCGGGTTAAGACAGCATCTGACGAAGACTCTCGACCCAAATTGTCACCTACTCCTTTTCTCCAGAGACGCTTCCTGACCAACTGAGTTGCTCCAGCAGTTTGTGTCTGTCTTCACCCTTTAAATCAACCTGGTTCTGTTTCTTGCACTCCCTTTAAATCATCAGGAAATCCGATGTCCTTCAGAATCAATGGTTGTTGGAATCCACTCCGTGCTTTGTAAGTAACCATCCAATCAATGGGTGATAGGCAATGGGCAACAAGGAGTACACAATTCAAATTAAGATCATAGGTCAGAAATCAAGATGATTTAATGGAGCAAGCAGTGTTGATGAGAGTTGGTGATGCAATAGGTTTAAACCACTCCAAATTGTGTGCAATCTAGAGTGCATTTATTTACTAATGACTGAAAAAAACAGTTTACTCCTTGAATTAATATCTTGGGATGGATTTTCCATTTGGTTACACTGATATTTTCAGTGTAATTTGTGCAACAAATTGAGGAATTTCAAGAGGAGATTACGCTCAGTGAAGATTGAACTTCCATAAGCTTTTGCGTTGCTTTATAAAATCCCACTTGAATTTAGCCCCGGTCTCAAAGTCAGCTGTGGCATAAGATTGAATGAATCACTTGAGCAAGTTTCCACTAATTCTGTCCATCGATGGAATTGCAGGGTGATTTTTGATAAAATAAACCTGTTTTTTTAGGCTCTGGAATGTGTCCCTTGAATCGTATATAATTTTGAATTAATTGAAAGATACAGCATGGAAACTGGCCTTTCAGCCCACCGGGTCTACGCCGACCATTGATCACCGGCTCACACCAGTACTATGATATCCCACTTTCTCATCCACTCCCCCTTACACACTAGGGGGAATTTACAGAGGCCAATTAACCTACACGACTTTGGGATTTGAGAGGAAACCGGAGCACCCGGAGCAAACCCACGTGGTCATAGTGAAAACGTGCAAATTCCACACAGGTGGCACCCAAGGTCAGGTTCTAACGGGTCACTGGCGCTGTGAGGCAGCAGTTCTACCCGCTGTGCCACTGTGATATGGGTCTTTAAAGATATTGTCTGCCTTTTTGAGGCAGCGCTTCCTGTGGATCTCTTCGATGGTGGAGAGGTCGCTACCTGTGCTGGACGGGCAGTGTCTGCCACAATCGGCAAATATTAAACAAACAATATGGTGGCGTGACTTGAATTTCAATAAGTTTTGAGCATGACTTGTTTCAGTGGCATATAAAAGCACAGCCCACTAGAGGGAGCTGGTATTATCCTGGTGAAGTCTTACACTGTTTCTCAGAACGCTTCGTTACAGTCCCTCCAAAAATGACCCTGAGGCTTCCTTTCAAAAATCTCTAAGTTTTCTGGCATTTCCAAATTGCTGTTCAGTCAGAACTAAAGCCAGGGAATTATAATTTTATAACATGAATATAATCAAGATCCTATTCCTTTCCATTTTAATATAGATGTGACACCTCTTATTAAAAGATTATAGGTTTCTCCCAAACTTAAATACTATTGGGGCCTGTTGGCACTTCAGACATCAACACCTTGCCAATGGCTCCATCTGTCATCAAAACATTATTACATTCTATACTTGACTGTTCACAAAACAGATGATCTTTTTTGACTTCTGTTTGAACAATGTCAAAGATGTTCACAATGTGGCCTCCTCTACAACAGAGAAACCATGACCATAAAACATATAAGCAGAATTAGGCCAATCAGTCCATTGAGTCTGCTCCAACCATGGATCATGGTTGATCTATTTTTCCTTATCAACCCCATTCTCCTGCCTTCTCCTCATAACCTTTACATGCTTTCCAATCAAGAACCTATAAATCTCTGCTTTAAAAATACTCCACGACTTGGCTTCCACAGTCAACTGTGGCAATGAATTCCACAGATTCACCACTCTATGGCTGAAGAAATTCCTCCTTGTCTCCTTTCTAAAAGTATGTCCTTTTATTCTGAGACTGCGCCCTCTGATTCTACACTCACCCTCTACTGGAAACATCCTCTCCACCTCCGGTCTGTCTAAGACTTTCATTATTCAATAGTTTCCAATGAGAACTACTTATTGTTCTCTTCCTTCCCTCCCTCATCCTTCCAAACTCCAGCAAGTACAGACTCAGAAACTGGGAAAAGGCAGACTGGGTGAAAAACAAAGTGTTGGAGGAACTCAGGCAGCATCTGCAGCGGTGATCACAGATGCAGTCTTGCATGCCACTTTAATAATCAATCCCACTACCACCTGAACCTGTCTGTCTGCAGCCTCCTCCACAGCCACAGTGAGGCCCAACATAAGCTAGAGAAACAACATCTTCCATCTCAGAAGTTTGCAATGTTCTGAAATGAAGATTGAATATTTCACCTTCAGGTAAATTGCTTTACTTTAGACTTTACAGATACAATGAGGAAAGCGGAGCATCCAGAGAAATCCCACGTGGTCACAGGGAGAACGTCCAAACTCCATGCAGACAACACCCCTGGTCTGGATCGAACCCGGGTTTCTGGCGCTGTAAGGCAGCAACTTTACTGCTGCGCCAATGTATCGCCCATACTCCCTAGTGTTTCTTATAATCACGCATGCTTCCCTTTCTCATCCCCGTTTCTGTACACATGCCCCTTAGCACTTTGAGTCTTTTTCTGTAAACCATCATCTGCAGTTCCTCGTTTCTACTCTTTACCATATGGTCTGTCTTGAACAATCTCTGTCTCTATTTTTGTCTTACACCTCATTCCTCTATTCCTCTCCACCTCCAGCCCTGTTTTGAAAACTGTAACTCTTCCACTCTCGCTGGTCCGAGATCAACAGGTTTCTCTTTCCACGGATGCTGCTTGACTAATTGAGTTCTCCCAGCATTTTCTGCATCTGTTCATGCTATCTTGGTTTCCTGCCCTTATTTCTTCATCACAAATGCTGCCAGTTACCAGCTCCATGTACTGTATATTTCTTCCATCATTTTATGTTGCCTCAGACATTTCATTTCACCCCCAGTCAAGAATATTCCTTCCTACACCAGAATATTCCAGTGCTCTCCTTTCTGGTCTACCTTCTCCAAATGTAATAACTGAAGCTTGTCCAAAGCATTTTTCAAATATCCCAATCCACATCAAACCTTACTCACTCGGCAATTCCTGCCTCTAAATCCTCTTATTTCTCAAATTTATTTTTATCCACAAATCCATCCATGGCTTTAACCTCTGCAACTCCCCCACTACTATCTTGAAGTCACATCGTCCTCTCTCCAACCTTTTCAGTTCCCTTTACGACATTCAAGCCTCTCGTCCTTCACCAGTAGAAACTAGTCCTCCATATCATTGCTCCTTCTGAATGGAATAATATTGCAAGATTTAATCAAAGCCATAATATTCATGTAATTCCTTGGAATATCTTCGATGTTCATATGACAATTAATTTAACGTTCTGTGTATCCTTTTTTTTAACATTTTGGCTTTGTGTCCAAGCTCGATGTTAAAGGCCATGAACAATGTTGCCAGTCCTGCTAAGCCAGTGACTAATGAATGGGACACTGCAAAACTAAGGGAATACCATCGGAAATAAGTTCATGAACTGCAGGCAAGTCATACAAATTCACAGAATCAATTTTGGCCAGATTTATAGGTTTTCATCTCAGATGCTGACATTCAAAAAGTACTAATATTAAAGTAGGATAACTGCTCAAATGTCAAACCTGCATGCTTTCTATAATGTTAACCATAAATTGCAGAAGTAAATCTTTTTAAAACTACAAATACTAGCATGTTTTGGTGATGCTCGTCCTATGGGCAATTTCCCCCAAAATAATAGTGCCATTTGTTCTTTATTTTTCTCCATTTTGTTTTCATTTTAACACAATTTGTTTTAGTCAAAACTCAATTAAAATTATCAGGGCTCAATTGATGCTCTCTTACCTCAAAATAATTTGCTTGTTAGCTAGAAACCCACCTACAGGCTATAGCGCCCAATATATCACATAGAAATAGTTGTGACCTTTCCGCTGCTTTTCAAATTGAGTTTGGTTTTGAGATACAGCATGGAAACCGACCCTCCAGCCCACCAAGCTAACCATCGATCACTCATTCATACTAGTTTTACTTTACCACACTTACACATCCACTCTCTACACTCCCCACTCCCTAGGGGCAATTTTACAAAGGCCAATTGTCCTAGCCGCATGTTCAGGGGATGTGGGAGGAAACTGGAGAACCTGAAGGAAATCATGTGGTCACAGGAACAATGTGCAAACTCCACACAGACAGCACCTGATGTCAAGATCAAAGCCGGTTCTCTCGCCTCTGAGGCAGCACTGCTACCAATCGCGCCACTCTGGTACCACAGTTAGTTCCAGTGAAACCAATGGATTTCCACTGGTGATGAATCTGAGTGGGTATATATTGCTTCTGTGAAGGTTTGCCCCATTACAACTGAAGTGAGGGAGAAATTCATCTCCATGTGGGGCATGGAATCTTCTCAATTGTTTAACACAAAGGGCTTTGATTTATTGAATGCATTCACAGTCAGGTTAGATAATTGAACTAAAGTGGTAACAAAGGCTATCGGGATCAGACAGCCAGCGAAGTTGAAACCCTTCATTGAACCAGCCTAAGTCTCATTGATTAGCAGGACAGACAATAAAGGGCCATATACACCTGCTCCCAATACTTAATAACATCAAGTTCAGATTCAAGTTCATGTACACAATACATAATATTTGTGCTGAACATGATGCCAAATTACACCGATAGACAATAGACAATAGGTGCAGGAGTAGGCCATTCGGCCCTTCGAGCCAGCACTGCCATTCAATGTGATCATGGCTGATCATCCCCAATCAGTACTCCGTTCCTGCCTTCTCCCCATATCCCCTGACTTTGCTATCTCCTCTGCCCACATAATCCATATCCCTCTATTCCCTACACTTTCATGTATCTATCCAAAAGCCTCTTAAACACCACTATTGTATCTGTGTCCACCACCACCTTGACAGAATGTTCCAGGCCTCCTGCACCCTCTGTGATAGAATACTCGCCCTCCACATCTTGATTAACCTTTCCTCCTCTCATTTTATAGCTATGCCCTCGAGTGTTGGACATTTCCACCCTGGGAAAAAGATTCTGACTGTCTATCCTACCTACGCCCCTCATAACTCTATATATATCTACCAAGTCTCCCTCAACCTCCAACGTTCCAAAGAAAGCAACCCAAGTCTATCTAACAGCTCCCTGCAACCGAAAACCTCCAATCCAGGCAAGCTACATCCTGGTTTTACCTCATTCCAACCTCTCACTTTATCTTTTAAAACTATTAGGGATGGCACGGTGTTGCAGCCGTAGAGTTGCTGCCTTACAGTGTCAGAGACATAGGTACGATCCTGACTACGGGTGCTGTCTGTGTGCAGTTTGTACATTCTCCCTGTGACTGTGTGGATTTTCTCTGGGTGCTGCAGTTTCCTGGGCTAATTGGCCTCTACTTCCTGAGAAGATTACGGAGAGTCGGTATGTCAAGGAGGATTCTCTCTAACTTCTACAGGTGCACAGTAGAAAGCATGCTGACCGGTTGCATCGTGGCTTGGTTCGGCAACTTGAGCGCCCAGGAGCAGAAAAGATTAGAAAAAGTAGTAAACACTGCCCAGTCCATCATCGGTTCTGCCCTCCCTTCCATCGAGGGGATCTATCGCAGCTGCTGCCTCAAAAAGGCTGGCAGCATCATCAAGGACCCATACCATCATGGCCACACACTCATCTCCCCGCTACCTTCAGGTAGAAGGTACTGGAACCTGAAGACTGCAACGTCCAGGTTCTGGAATAGCTACTTCCCCACAGCCATCAGGCTATTAAACTCAACTGGAACAAATCTCTGAACCTTAATAGACCATTATCTGTTTATTTGCACTTTATCTGCTTATTTATTGATGTGTGTATATATTTATATAATGGTATATGGACTCACTGATATGTTCTGTATTCATGCCTACTATAGGAGGAGGAGCCATCTTGGGGAACGGCTGCTAACCAGCGGCCGTCCGTTTAATTCTTTTTTTTTTCAGTTTTTAGTTAATTTTGTTCGTCGTTTTTTAGGAGAAATGGACTTCTTATTGTGGGGGGAAGGAGGTAACCTTACTTCTAGGTCCCTACCTGGTCGGTGAGGCAGCTTTTTCTCTGGGCTGCCCATCGACCCGTCCTCGTGGCCTACCAGCGGGCTTGGAGCGCCGTTTCCTGGTGGGGACCGCCCAGCACCTCGGCTTCGGTGGCGGCACAGCGTTGGAGCGCCATCTCGGAGCGGAGCGGGCGATGCCTTGCCTGGGTCGCCGCGCTGGATCGACGCGTGAGCTGGACCGCCGAGAGCAACACCTCTGGGCTGCGGGTCTGCGGAGCGGAGCGGGCGGCGCCGACATTAACATCGGGAGCCTGGGAGCTCCAACTCGGTGTGTCCTTGTCGGCTTCGGAAGCCGACAATCCCCTGCTAGGAAGCGGCCGTTCCAGGTGGCCCAGCTCCTGTGAGGACTCTCCCGATGCCGGGGCAAGACCACCCGGCTAGAACGGCCAGGAACATCGGGCCTCCGTTGAGGCAACAGCGGTGGCCTTAATAGGCCTGACTTTTGTGAGAACTGGGGTTGGGGACTGGACTCTGTGCCTTCCCCCACAGTGGTACCCACTGTGGGGGGATGATTTTTCTGTGTGTAAGGTACTTTGTTAGTCTGTGTCCAAGATGGCTGTCGGAAGGGAGAGTGGACGCTGGCGCGCTTTAGCTGCCGCTGCTCTCTCTTCACATTGTGTTTTTTTTGATTTTTTAATTTTGTGTCTTTAGAGCGATTTCTATCTTTAATTTGTGTATTGATGATGTCCTTATTATTTATTTTTCTCCGACTATATGTTTTTTTTCTCTTCTGTTTAATCTTTGTAAGGTGACCTTGAGATTTGAAAGGCGCCCGAAAATAAAATTTATTCTTATTATTATTATTTATATTGTGCTGAAGCAAAGCAAGAATTTTATTGTCCTATCTGGGACACATGACAATAAACTCTCTTGACTCTTGACTTCTGTAAATTGGCCCTAATGTGTAGGACATCAAACTACTGGTCGACGTGGACTCGTTGGGCTGAAGGGCCTGTTTCCACGCTGTGCCTCTTTAAAATTAGTAGAACACTATGGATGTCATCAGAGTGTTAATGTGTTTGAGCATTAGAGATGGGACTCATACACTATTTGGTGATGGATTTACTAGTGTTCACCCCCATGGCACAGAACTCGTATTGAGTTGATGTCCATCGCACTTAAAATAAGATCACTAACATGATGATTATTTAAAAACTTCCAGTGAAAGAGACTGCATCTTGAAAATGCTGTTCAATACCCTGCCATTACTATACTACATAAACGCTACATTACTATCCCATGGTCTCCATGGTCAATGATTTGTGTTCTCAGCTCTCACTCTGATGTTATTATGATGGAGATTGCTTCACCGAGATTGAGATGATTTTTAATGATGCCCCAGTGATCTATTTACAAGCCTGGTTTGTGGTACAGGTGCACAACCTTTTATCCGAAAGCCTTGGGACCAGACACTTTTCGTAATTCAGAATTTGTCGGTCTTCGAAATGGAAATTTTTTAGCGTAGATTTTAAAGGCTGGCTCAGTGGTAGAGTGCTCGGCTCATATCCGCAAGGTCGCGAGTTTGCGCCTTGATCCCGGCAGTAAACTCGGTCACGAGTTTGAGTCTTCAGTGTAGTTTTTTCTTGCAGAATAAATGTTTGTATGAAATGCAGTGTAGGAGAGGTGTACTGACTGTGTGGGCAGAACTTTGGAAGTGATTGCCCACCAGTCTAAAAAGCCGCTGTGTCTCCCTGTCCCTGGGATAGCAGGGGGCGATCAAACAGCACAATACCCCCCTCCCCTCCAAATCCAGAGGAATCCGCTCCCCGATGGGCCGCTACGGCGACAAGTGGCAGTTTGCCCACAGCCCGAGCTGCGCCCCCTCATCCGCCACCCCAAGAACAAGACGTACCTTGCACACCATCAGCTTCTGCCCCTACGTGTTCCTCTGGAGTTGGAGCGGGGCTGGGCTGGAGTTGCTGCTGGCTGTGGGTCTCTGGGATCTCCGTGCTTGCAGTGGGCCTGGGGGTTGGTGTCCCGTTGGTCCTGACGTCTCCGGCCACCCCCCTGGACAGGAGCTGAGACTGGGAACTGTACCGCCCTTGCCCCCTCCCTCTGCAACTGCAAACAACCCCACTCTCCTGCAAGGGCGGTACAGTTCCCGGAGGATGGCAGGTGGCCGCAGACGTCAGGACCAACAGGAACCCGCTCCCCGATGGGCCCGTACGACGCCCCGAGCTGCGCCCCGTCATCCGCAACCCAGGTTCCTCTGTAGTTGGAGCGGGGCTGGGCTGGGCTGCTGTTGGCTGTGGGTCTCTGGGATCTCCGTGCTTGCAGTGGGCCTGGGGGTCGGTGTCCCGATGAGGGGGCGCAGCTCGGGGAACGGCTTCTGGTGGTCCTGACGTCTCCGGCCAGTTTGCAGTTTTCCTCTGGAGTTGGAACGGGCTGGGCTGCTGCTGGCTGTGGGTCTCTGGGATCTCCGTGCTTGCAGTGGGCCTGGGGGTCGGTGTCCCGTTGGTCCTGACGTCTCCGGTGACTGGCACGGTCCTGCTGCAATCGCCGACGTGAAGACAGTGCAAAGCCCCCACGCCGGTGCAATGGGCGGGGAGCTGGAGAGGGGAGGGAAGGGGTCACACACATGGCCGGGAAGCAGAGGGGTGTAGGTGGGGTGAAACTGAAGGGAGCAAAAATCTGCTGCTGCCTGCCCGCTGAGTTAAAAAGTTCCCACGCAAGACTCACGATACACTGTGTATCGTGAGTCTACCGTGGGAGCTTTTTAACTCAGCGGGCAGGCAGCAGCATATTGTCAATTATTAACCCTCCCGCGCAATATAGCCTCACCTTCTCTTTTATGAATGGGGATTTAGTTCCCCTTTCTTCGAGGACCGACCGGAGGTTCCGCTGTCACCTCTGCGGGCCGCCCTTGGTGAACGTTTTCAAGGACCTTTCTTCAAGGACCGAAAAAATGGCCGCTATTCGGAGGTTTTCGTTATTTGGATCTTCGGATAAAAGGTTGTGCACCTGTACTTGGAAATGGTGCAAGAATAAAGAACTGTGTTTTTCTTTCAGCTGATGAATGTTAGTTACACAAAAGGACATAAAGTGCTGGAGTAAGTCAGCAGGTCAGACAGTATGAACATGCATAGATTTAGTTTCGTGTCGATACCCCTGTTCAAACTAAAGAAGGGTTCCAACCTGAAATGTCACCTATCCATGTGCTCCAGAGATGCTGCCTGACTTGCTGAGTTACTCCAGCACTTTGTGTCATATTGTGTATTAACCAGCATCTGCAGTTCTTTGTTTCAACTGAATGTTAGTTATATCTTCCGTCTTCTCCTTAACTCTATTTCAATTCCTCCTCTCTAATCATCCTCTCCCTACCACATATCCTATTTTTCTTTCCTGCTTTCCTCATATTTTCTTTCTTGTTCCCTCAAATATCACCCTCCTTCCCCTTCTCTGTTGCCTCCTTCTATAGACTAGACATTAGAGATCCAGCATAGAAACAGGCCCATTGGCCCACCGAGTCCGATGCTCACCAGTGATCCCCACGCACCAACACTATCCAACACACTAGGGACAATTTACAATTTTACAGAACCCAATTAAACTACAAACCTGCACGTCTTTGGAGTGTGGGAGGAAACCGGCGCACCCAGAGAAAGGCCACGCAGTCACAGGGAGAAAGTACAAACTCTGTACAGACGGCACCCCAAGTCAGGGTCGAGCCCTGGTCTCTGGCGCTGTAAGGCAGCAACTCTACCGCTGCACCACTGTAATGATCTTTCTTCTCTCTCCTATTCACATTTGTTACCCTGCCCCAACTCATTATATATCTCAGGCACTAATTACACACGACCTTCGTTCCCGTCCTAAAACATTACGGGAGGTGGATTATTCATTTGAAATATCCACATTGTTCTGTAATTATTCTTCAGCATGCAAGGAGGATTCCATCGAGAAACAAAGCTGAGAAATGTGCATCTGAGCACATCCCGAATGAATTAATACTCAGATGTAAAAATGGATTTTGTAAGAGGTGTTTGCTAAATAACACAGAGAGAGAGAGCAACATGAAGAGTACTGTCTCCAACACCTGGACTTGTACAACATATAATGCAATTTGTTTAGCTTTCATATATCCATGCATGATTTATTAAATAACGTAATCAAATCAGCCTACAGGATTTTGCCACAGTCAGCTTTTTTGGTAGTTTTCAAAATAGTCAGAACAACACCTGAAATATAAACATTTGAAATAATTTAATTGCCACACAACCAAGGTCGGTGGTATTTGGGTTGCCAGCAGCGGTACAATAATAAAGAACACAACCACAATAAAAAATTTACACAAACATCCACCACAGCATTCATCACTGTGGTGGAAGGCACAGAGCTTGGCCAGTCCTCCTCCATTTCTCCTCTGATCAAAACTAAATGCCCTATGAACTAAGCCATTGTGACAGTGGAATAAAAATGATTCACTGAATGCATTCACCCATTGCCTTTCCCCCTGAAGGACTTGATTTCAATTCCAATGTACTCAATCAGATGAAAATTGAGTCTTACTGAGTTTGCAATGTATGTTGCATACCCATTTGTTTTATTCTTTGTTTCCTTGGATTTAGTGGTAAGGTAGGAAGTGTGAACATTCGGCAGCGGAGGTTGGCGCAGGAGACAGCGATTCTGATTCTTAGACCAACGGGATCTCTTCTGGAGCAGAGATGACCTGCACAAGATGGTGGGTTGCACCTGGACTGGAGGGGAACCAGTATCCTTGTGGGGAGATTTGCTAGTGCTACTTGGGAGGGTTTATACAAGAGAGGCAGTGTGGTGGGAACTGGGTAAGCAGGTCAGCAAGTGAAAGGTAGATGTTAGGACCAGTAAGTCTCAAAGGAAGGACAGACAGTGAAGGAATATGGTAAAGCCAATGGGCTAAAGTGCGTTTATTTCAATGCAAGGAGTATTTTGGGGAAAGCAGATGAATTTTTAACTTTGATCGGTGCATGGGATAGAAACATAGAAACATAGAAATTAGGTGCAGGAGTAGGCCATTCGGCCCTTCGAGCCTGCACCGCCATTCAATATGATCATGGCTGATCATCCAACTCAGTATCCTGTACCTGCCTTCTCTCCATACCCTCTGATCCCCTTAGCCACAAGGGCCACATCTAACTCCCTCTTAAATATAGCCAATGAACTGGCCTCGACTACCCTCTGTGGCAGGGAGTTCCAGAGATTCACCACTCTCTGTGTGAAAAAAGTTCTTCTCATCTCGGTTTTAAAGGATTTCCCCCTTATCCTTAAGCTGTGACCCCTTGTCCTGGACTTCCCCAACATCGGGAGCAATCTTCCTGCATCTAGCCTGTCCAACCCCTTAAGAATTTTGTAAGTTTCTATAAGATCCCCTCTCAATCTCCTAAATTCTAGAGAGTATAAACCAAGTCTATCCAGTCTTATAGATCATTGGGATGTTGTGGCCATTGCAAAAACATGGTTGTGAAAGGGACATGATTGGGAGATTAACTTTCCGGGACTTTGGTGTTTCAGATATGATAGAGAGGGAGGGAATTAGATAGAGGTGGAGGAGTGACTCTATTAATCTTAGAGAATATCATAGCAGCGCTCAGAGAGGATATACTGTACGGTGTGTCCAGACTTAATTGAGTTGGATTAAAGAAAGTCTCAACGCTTTCTACGTTAAACACAAAAGGGGAACCATGAGGAAGTAGGACCACTCTAGGAAAAAGTAGGGAATATGTGCTTGGGGTCAGGGTAGGTGGGAAGTTTATCAGATAAGTATTTTGCATCTGTTTTCACCAAGGGGAAGGACATGTTCATAAGTTTTTAAGTTATAGGAGCAGGATTAGGCCATTCCGCCCATCAAGTCTACTCTGCCATTCAATCATGGCTGATCTATCTCTCCCTCCCAACTCCATTCTCCCCATAACCCCTGACATGGAGAATGGAGAAATCAGTGTGGAGAATACTAATATGCACTGCCAGTTTGACGTTAAGAAAAAGGAGGTGTTGATGTTCTTGAATGGCACCAAGGTGGATAAATTCCCAAGGCCTGAGGGAATCAATCCCAGGTTATTGAGAGAGGCATGAGAGAAGATTGCAGGAGCCTCAACAAAGATCTTTGAATCTCAACCAGCCACAGGCAAAGTCCTGGAAGACTAGAGAGTAGCTAATGTTGTTTCTTTGTGTATGAAGGGAAGTAGAGAGATTCAAGGGTTTATAGTTGGTGAGTCTCACATCAGTGGTAGGGAAGCTGTTGGAGAGGATTCTTTGAATAGGATTTACTCTCATTTGGAAGAGAATGGGTTAATTATTGACTGTCAGCATGGTTTGGTATGCAGCAGGTTATGTCTTTCTAACTTGATCATGTTTTTTGAGGAGATGACTAAGGTGATTGATGAGGGAAGGGTGGTGGATGCTGTCTACATTGCTTTTTGTTAGGCATTTGATTAAGTCCCCATGGTAAGCTGATCCAGAAGATTACGTTACATCAGATTTACAGTGACCTGGTCATCGGGATTCATAACTTGCTGACTGATAGATGACAGAGGGTTGTGGTGGAAGGACGATATTCAGGCTGGAGATCTGTGACCAGTGGAGTTCCGCAGGCATCTGTGCTGGGACTGCTGGTGTTTGTGATATTTAGAAATGACTTGGATGTAAATGTAGACGGGGCGGTTAGTAGGTTTGCAGATGTCGGCAAGACTGTTGGAGTCACAACTAGGAGGGAGACTATCAAAGTACACAGCGAGATATAGATCAGCTACAGAAATGGATGGTGAAATGGCAGATGGAGTTTAATCTGAGCATGTGTGAGGTGATGCACTTTAGGAGGTTGAATGTAAGGAGAAATATGTAATTAATGGCAAGACTCTAAACAGCAATAATGCACAAGGGATCTTTGTTTCCAAGTCCATAACTTCATGAAAGTATTAACATGAGGTAATAGAATGTCAAAGAAGATATATGGTCTGCTTGCCTTTATTGATCAAGACATGGAGTATAAGAGCCAGGAAGTCATGATGTAACATTACAGGACTTTGGTTAGGACCTATTTTGAGTCTTGCGTGCAGTTCTCGTTGCCCAAATCAGGGGGGAAGTGGAGACTTTGGAAAGAGTGCAGAGGAGATTTACCAGAATGATGCCTGGATTAGAGGGTGTTAGCTACAAGGAGATGTAAAGGTTTATAGGTTAATTGGCTTGGTATAAATGTAAATTGTCACTAGTGTGTGTAGGATAGTGCTGGTGTGCGGGGATCACTGGTCGGTTTGGACTCGGTGGGCCGAAGGGACTGTTTCTGCACTGTATCTCTAAACTCAACTAAAGAAGGGTATGGTCCTAATGTGAGCAAGTGGGATTAATATGGTTGGGCAAAAAGGTCAGCTTGGGTATGATGGGCTGAAGGGCCTGTTTATGTGCTGTACAACTCTATGACTAGTTTAGGTTATTTGGTATAAAGACACAGTGTGGAAAGAGGACCTTTGGCACACTGAGTGCACATCGACCAACGATCACCTGTACACTGGTTGTATCCTACACACTAGGGGCAATTTACAGAAGCCAAATAACCTACAAACCTGCACGTCTCTGGGTGGAAACTGAAGCGCCCAGAGAAAACCCACATGATCAGAGGGAGAACATGCAAACTCCAGACAGACAACCCCTGTAGTCAGGATCAAACCCATGTCTGTGGCACTGTAAGGCAGCAACTCTACTGCTACGCCACTGTGCCACTGCAACCAACAAGGGCATACAAACCAAAAGAATCAGCCAGAATAGGCTTTGCCTTCAGAAAGGAGATCAAAACTTCTTGCCTTTGTCTTATCCAGAACTGTTAAAGTTGCCAGTTATGTGATACATTTCAATGTTCATGAGAAAATTTAAAGCATGAAAAGATTGAAAACTTGAATAAAGTTATAAGTAAGTTAAGAAACTTAAGAAAACTCAATAATCTTTAAAATCTAAAACACAATGTTTAAATCTATTCCAGCAAAATTAGATGTTAATAAACCTAACTATATTCGTATTACATTAAAAATAACTTTTATCTTTTGGCTCCCGCAGAACTTTTACAGTGGCATAGCTTATGAATCCATTGCCTCACAGCACCAGAGAACTCAGTTCAATCCCAACCTTGGGTATAATTTGTCTGGAGTTTGCACTTTATCATTATGACTGTGGGTTTTCCCTTTCCTTCCACATCCAAAAGGATGAATCGGCTGTTGTAAATTGCCTCCATTATACAGGTTGAAGGAGAATCTGGGGAGAGATTTACGTGGATGTTACCAGAACTTGATGGCCTGAGCTATAGGGAGCGGATGGGCAAGGTAGAACCTTATTCCTTGGCACACTGGAGGATGAGGGCTGATATTGATCTTGATCTGTATGAGTTCTTGAAAGGAACAGATAAGGAAAATGCACAGAGTCTTTTACTCTGTGCAGAGTAGGGGAATCAGGAACCAGAGGTCATAGGCGGATGCAAAATACTGGAGTAACACAGCCTGTCAGGCAACAACTCTAGAGAACATGAATAGGTGACATTTCGAGATGGTACCCTTCTTCTGACAGGGGACATGTTTAAAGGGAACCTGAGGGGTAACTTTTTCACACAGAAGGTGTTGGGTACAAGGAACAAGCTGCCAGAGAAGGTAGTTGAGGCAGGTATTATTACCACATTTAAAAGGCATTTGGAAAGGTATATGGTTAAGAAAGGGTTAGAGGGATATGGGCCTAACGTGGGCAGGTGGGACAAGTATAGAGGGGGCATCTTGGTTGGCATGGGCAAGTTGGGCCGAAGTGCCTGTTGCCATGCTGTATGAATCCATAACTCTCTAATGCAAAAAAAGATGAATAATTGAGTGGTCGATGGTCAGCAGAGACTCGCTGGGCTGATGAGTCTGTTTCTATATAACTCCATGACTCAAAGCTCCCTGCCATCTACAGGATTCAGTAATGAGTCTGCAATTACGGTGTGGAGTATTTTCCTGCTTACACTGAGCTCCATCGGGAGTCCAGCATTAGGCTGTGGTCAGTTGCCAGATGGTGAATCACTGTTAACAGCTCTTGCATCCCCGTGTTCACATGCGCATGGATGGAAGTTACTGTGACCTATTTGTAACATTATACAGGCCAGTAAAATTGCAGTGGGTTATGATCCTTGTGAGTGGGAGGTAACACTTTCACCTGCAGGTGAGGAGGTTGGGATTTCAATTCCCACAACAGATGTTCCAAGTGCAAAAACCACAGCGGGTCCTCGAGTGTAGCTCTGAGGGATTTGACCTTGTAGCATCTGTAGGATCGTTAATGTTGCTGCTGATTCAGCAATTAACAGAGGTGGAACTGCCAGCAGCGCATCATTTATAGAAGGCGGCCCTCTTCTTCAGAGCTACACTTCGCAAGCATGCTTCTGATCTATGCTCAATTCTTAAAGGTACCTATACGCAATATCCCCTGCACTGCTTCCTCTTTAGAAAGGAAATAAACCTATAGCGACTACCAACTCTTCACTATAAATTACACCAGTGCATTAAATGTTTACCAATGAGACACGAGACAGAATACAGGAAGGAGATAGAGAACTTAGTGAAATGTTGTCAGGACAATAACCTCTCCCTCAATGTCAGCAAGATGAAGGACCTATTTATTGACTTCAGGAAGCATGGTGGAGTACATGGCTTAACTAGCATCAATGGTGCGGAAGTGGAAATGGTTGAGAGCTTCCATTTCCTTGGTGCTCACATTACCAATGATCTGTCGTGGACAAACTACATAGATGCGACAGCCACAATGACACTTCAACGCCTCTATTTCCTGAGGATACGGAGGAAATAGGGCATGTCAACAGCCAACATAATCAAAGATTTAACCCACCCTTCGTTTCCCTGTTCCCATTCGGCAGAAGGTACAGAAGCTTGAAACCGTGCACCACCAGACTCATGAACTGTTATCAGATTTCTGAATCGTTTTTTCCATAAGCGACGGCACTGTTCGATTCACCTCTACGGCACAGTGGTACAGCAGGTAGAGCTGCTGCCTCACAGCACCAGAGACCCGGGTTCCATCCTGACTACGGGTGCTGTCTGTATGTAGTTTGTACGTTCTCCCCGTAACCGCGTGGGTTTTCTCCGGGTGCTCCGGTTGCCTCCCACAATCCAAAGATGCGCAGGTTTGTAGGTTAATTAGTTTGGTATAAATGTAAAAATTGTCCCTAGTGTGTGTAGGATAGTGTTAGTGTGTGGGGATTGCTGGTCGGCACAGACTACGTGGGCCGAAGGGCCTGTTTCCGTGCTGTATATCTGAACCAAAAATAAAACTACCCCATTGAGAACATTCGAATTTGTTCATGGAATTGATGCACTACAATGCTGAAAAATATAAACAGCACTTTGTATCTTCCCCTTTGCTCTGTCTATTGTACATAACTTTTGAACTGTTTGTATCTATGTGGCCACATTACTCTGATTTGTGTTTTCCCACAGGTCCTTCAGGTTACTGTTCACTCTCAGGAACATTTTCACTCAGTGGATACGCTGCATTTGGAGCAGTTCTGGTCGACCCATTACAAGAAGGATATGGAGGTTTGGGAAGGTTGCTGAAGAGGTTTACCAGAATGCTGCCTGGATCAGAAGACATTAGATATCAGGAGAGGTTGGATAAACTTGGATTGTTTTCTTTGGAGGGTTGGAGGCTGAGGAGAGACCTGATAGAAGTATTTAAAATGACGAGAGGAGTAGACAGTTATAATATTCTCCTCCATGGTGGAAATGCCAAAGACTAGAGATTGCAGCTTTAAGGTGAGAGGATTACAGTATAAAGGAGAAGTGTGGGGCAAATGTTTTACACAGATGATGTTGAGTGTCTGGAACGTGCTGTTGGAGGTTATGGTGGATGCAGAAATGATAAGGGCGTTTATGGGCATATAGATTTAGTTTAGTTTAGAAATATAGCGGGGAAACAGGGCCTCCAGCCCACCGAGTCCATGCCGAACAGTGATCACCCTCTATACGAGCACTATCCTACACAGTAGGGACAATGTTACAATTTACCGAAGCCAAATGACCTACAAACCTGGACGTCTTTGGAGTGTGGGAGGAAACTGGAGCACCTGGAGAAAGCCCACGCATTCATAGGGAGAACGGACAAACTCCGTACAGACAATGCCCATGGTCATGATCGAACCCGGGACTCTGGCACTGTGGGGCAGCAACTCCACCACTGTGCCACCGTGCTGGTGAGCAGAGATATGCCGGGAATAGAGGAATAGGGATCATATGCAGCAGAGGAGATTCGTTTATCTTGGAGTCAGGTTTAGTGCTAATATTGTGGGCCATTGGAACTGATCCTGTGCTAGTTTTTATGTTTTATGTATTCCATATACAGGGTTAATGGCTGCAGTTGCTTGTAGCTCAGGGTCACTAACGTACCTGCTACATCACTGTCTGTCATTTTCACTGCAATACTGAGAGATCTCTGTTTTCTATTAGCTTCATTATCCAGCTAAACCATGAAGCAGCATCATTCCAAACTCTAAGGTACATACTAAAAGCCCTGTCCCCCGGTACGAGTTCATTCCAAGAGCTCTCCCGAGTTAAAAAAAAATTAAACTCATGGTAAGCACGGAGAATGAACGTAGCGGGTACGTTGGAGCTCGGGGACGTCTCTTAGCGGCTCGTAACGCTAATGGCAGGTACTCGGGAAGACTCGCTAACTCGTGAGGATTTTTCAACATGTTGAAAAATGTCCACGAGAGCCCCGAGAACCGACGAGTGGCCATTACCGTAAATCTCCGAGTTCGAATCAGGCAAACTTGGGAGAGCTCTTGGAATGAACTCGTACTGTGGGACAGGGCTTTTAGATGAATAACAGTGGCCGCGCAAAAATGACACAAACTTAACTGACAGTAGGTACAGTAGCTCTCAACTCAATGCTTAAAAGTGAATGATATAACAAAGCCTTACAAAATAGAACACTCAATGATTTACGGTGACTTTACATTATATACACCACAGACATCGTATTGATTGGTATTTATGGAAGAGAATTTGAAACCATCAGCCAGAGTTAGGTCCTAAGCTGTATTTTAATTGAAAGATAGGAAAAATTAAGTGAGTCGCAGTGGCGCAACTGGTGAGCTGCTGCTTCACAGCGCCAGTAACCCGGGTTCAATCCTGACTTCAGGTGCTGTCTGTGTGGAGGCTGCATGTTCTACCTGTGACCACGTGGGTTTCCACTGGGTGCTCCGGTTTCCTCCCACATCTCAAAGGAGTGCGGGTTTGTAGGTTAACTGGCCTATTGTAAAATTGCACCTTGTGTGCAAGGAGTGGATGTGGAAACGGGATTACACTGAACCAGTGTGAAGGAATGATCGATGGTCAGTGTAGACCCCGGTGGGCCAAAGGGCTGTCTCTATTAATTCAATTTAAAATTATACCATCCAAGGGACTAATTCCAGAGCCAAGAGATTGTCTATCTGAAACCATAAGGCAAATGAAGTTCATTATAAATCACCTCGCAAATCCTGCAAATATCTATTACTGTTCAACATAAAGTGCACATGATAAAATAAACTTAATTTATTAATCTTATCAATACACCAGGCCTGACAGATTTAACTATTATCACAAAGTAATTGTAACGCTGAAAGAGTTCTTGATAGGTGAAGGTTAAAGATTGAGAATGGAAATTCAGCCAACTCCACTTAAATCCTTGGTGGACCGGTACTTGAAAGCTTCATTGTTCTGGGATTGCCTTCATGGGGCTATTGTTTCGCTGAAGGGATCAAGTGAATAGATTCTGACCGCACCATATGGTTGCTTTTGACAAACTGGAGCAGCTGCCACAGGGCATCTGAGGGATGATATATTTATTCCATCGGCAATAATAGTGAGGCTAGGTATTGGCACACCTGTGCTCATTAGATACTTCTGTACCCACACTGCTGTGCTTAGGCATATTGTCATCACAGGGCCAGCCCAGGAGTTGCTCCAGGGAAGCAAGAAATACAGGATGACATAATCGCAAAGGGAGAGGGGAGGGAGATGTTTTCATGGGGATCATTAGATCAAAACCTCCATAGATTGAATGCACCTCAACAAAATGGGTGGGTGGTTAACAGTCAAGAGTCAAAAGCGTGTATCGTCATATATCCCAGATACGGAACAACAAAATTCTTACTTGCAGCTGCTCAAAAGATGTGCAAGCATAGTACACTGTAAACTCCATAATATACAATGAAAATGCACACACACACACACACACACACACACACACACACACACACACACACACACACACACACACACACACACACACACACACACGCACACACGCACACACACACACACACACACACACACACACACACACACACGGGAGCGGGAGGGGATGGGGGGAGGTGTTGTAACCGAACTGAACTCACTGTGGAATGATCAGAGACTGTGAGGCCTCTGACATGCCGGCTCTGTCGCGCTGGCTGTTCCCCCGCTGCTGGAAAAGCAGCGGTTGAAGATCCGATGTTTGGCTTGAGGCAGCGTGACAGAGCCAGGCCGGGCACCAGCGGCTGTGAAAAATGTTGGCGTCTTTGGAGCAGAGCCGGGCGTCAGCAGGCGTTATGGTCGCTGGCCAGCAGGAGGTGACAAAATGAGTGGGGGGTTGGAGGATTTTATTAAAAATGGGTACATAAAAAAGTCAAAATGATTTGAGGAGTGAATCCGTGAATGTAAAAGATAATTAGCTAGCGTGTGGTGTTAGCGGACGAAGGAATCAAAGGCCGAATCTGACATACACCCACACACACACACACACACACACACACACACACACACACACACACACACACACACACACACACACACACACACACACACACACACACACGCAGTTTAATATATAGATAGATGTATATGTAAATGTATATATATAAGTATACTAGACTAAGTGGGACCCGTTGGGTCCCAGCATCACACGGGAGGGCTGGACACCCAACACAATATTCCACCTCTACACCAATTCCAATATTGCTGGCCAGTGGGGGTGGGGGGGGGGGGGGGGGGCTTTCTGTTGCGCTAGTATGATTGTTGTGGGCCGAAGGTACTGGTTTCCGGAGGGCTAGTATGGAGTTTGTGGGCCAAATGGATTTTTGGGCTGACAGCACAGTCACTGAGGGCTGGCAGCTCAGTCACTGAGGCCTGGCAGTACAATCACTCGGACCTGGCAGGCTGGCGGCTGAGAAACTGCCAGAAATTCTGCCCAAAACAGGTGACAGAATGTAAGAGAGAAGGGGGGAGAGGGTGGACTGAATAGATTATTGGGCTGGCAGTTCAGTCACTTACAGCTGGTGGGATGGCAGTTCACTAACTCACGGCTCGTGGGCTGGCAGTGCAGTCGCTCACGCCTGGTACGCTGGCAGTTCACTCAGTCACCCCGCCTACCTTCAACCCCCCCCCCCCCCCCACTCTGCTCCTTGCCATTCCCCTCACACCCACACATTCAGTGCATCTCCAAACAACCTCCCCCCATGCACTCTTAGTGGCTCTCCCACAGAGCAGCCATTCCTGCCTATTAGGTTCTATTGTGATGAAGAACACACAGCATTAAAAGTGCAAAAAGGTTTTATTAAAGTTTAAAATGTGAATGACTCTTAAAATATAAGAACAATTTAAATTTTAAAGATGAGATTTATGAAGTTTTTACTTGTTGTGTCTTGTTGCGTCTTGTTGTGTTCTGCTGCTCGCTGCCTCTTGATGATTATTTCCTGTTGATAAAAAGAGACAATTTTAATATAGAGAAAGTCAGCGGTCAAATTTTAAGAAGGAAAATCTGAGAATATCTCAGAAGTCATCATTCAACGAAGCACGCTATTAATGACAACATTCTTGGGCGATGTTCCATCCTTCAGGAAACCTTTGACATTTCCCTTCATATTTCTGTTGAGCTAGTATGTTGGGCCAAAGGTACTGGTTTCCAGAGGGCTAGTATGGAGTTTGTGGGCGGAATGGATTTTTGGGCCGGCAGCTCAGTCACTGAGGGCTGGCAGCTCAGTCACTGAGGCCTGTACTGGCAGGGGGGGGGGGGGCACCAAAATGCTTGGTGTTGCTGAAGACATCTGCAAGAGTTCTGTCCACAACTTCAAAGCATTCTCTCCTAATCATTGGACATTCATCCCAAACAATGACTTTCACCTGCCTCGTGAAATGTGCCGTCTTAGAGTTCTTCTCGATGTTACACAATGTATCCTCGGCCACTTGGATGGGTATCTTGAATCGAGAATGTGTAGTTCTTCCACCAGGCAGAAATGTAGCTGCTATCCTAGAGGATACTACAGCAATAGCCACATCACCTTGACCTCTAACATTTCCTGACATGATGTTGAAAAAGCAGCCTGAAGACAAGAATGTAGCTGCTATCCAGAGGATACTACAGCAATAGCACACATCACCATTGCACCTCTAACATTTCCTGACATGATGTTGAAAAAGCAGCCTGAAGACAATTTCAGATTGTTAATGAACACTGAAAGATTGTTGTTGCAAAACATTTTTTTGAGGTGGGGGCTGTCAGGGTGGGGTAGGGGGTGGTAAACATCATGCAGCCAAGGGAGGGGCACAGCTTCAGATGGGGGTTCTCGTGAGCTGATGAGAAATGGTGGGGGGGCTCATGCAGGGGATGAGGGCGGCTTCAGTAGGGGGTGCATTCTATAGCCTGTGGACTCACTCACTGCCTTGGGATTAACTCATGGCCTTTGGACTGACTCTCACAGCTTATGGACTGACTGATGCCCGACTTCTGGAGTCACGTCCGACGTTATGTAAACTGAAAACTGTAACATCTACATTGAGGAACAGCTTCTTCCTCACAGCCATCACGCTATTAAACATATCAAATAAGCTCTGAACTACGAAATACTATATTATTTCACACACACACACATATATATATTCACATGCACTCACACACATATGCACACACACCCACACTCATATTCACACACACATACAATCATGCACACACACATGTACACACACATACATATACACACGCGCACATATTCACACACACACACAGACAT